>NC_054484.1:108078830-108150916 GCF_017639515.1 Carcharodon carcharias | reverse complement strand
AACACATCCACCTCAACCTAACGACCGCAACACGCCTTCCCCAACACACTCACCTCAACACAATCACCTCAACACAGCCACCTCAACATACCCACATCAACCTACCCACCTCAACGCACCCACCTCAACCTACACACCTCAACACACCCATCTCAACCTACCCACCACAAAATACCCACCTCAAACTACCAACCTCAACACACCCTCCTCAACACACCCACCTCAACATCCCCACCTCAACAAACCCACCTCAACACACCCATCTCAACACATCCAATTCAACACAACAACCTCCACACACCCACCTCAACACACCCACATCAACACATCCACCTCAACTCACCCAGCTGAACCTACCCACCTCAAAATACCCAACTCAACAAACCCAACTCAAACTACCCACGTCAACACACCCACCTCAACAAATCCACCTCAACCTACCCACCTCAATCTACCCACCTCAACAAACCCACCTCAACCTACCCACCTCAACACACACACCTTAACACTCCCACCTCAACACACCCACATCAAAACACCCACCTCAACCTACCCACCTCAATCTACCCACCTCAACAGACCCAACTCATCCTACCCAACTCAACACACACGCCTCAACAAATCCACATCTACCTACCCACCTCAACCTACCCACCTCAACTCACCCACCTCAACACACCCACCTCAACACACCCACCTCAACACACCCACCTCAACCGACCCAACTCAACAAACCCACCTCAACCTAACCACCTCAACCTACCCAACTCAACATACCCTCCGCTAACAACCCACCTCAACCTGCCAACCTGACCCTATGCACCTCAACACACCCACCTCAACACACCCAACTCAACCTACGCACCTCAACACACCCACCTCAACACACCCACCTCAACATACCCACTTCAAGAAACCCACCTCAACCTACCCACCTCAACACACCCACCTCAACCTACGCAACTCAACGGACCCACCTCAACCCAGCCACCTCAACCTACCCACCTCAACCTACCCGCCTCAATCTACCTACCTCAACCTACCCACCTCAACCTACCCACCTCAACACACCCACCTCAACCTACCCACCACAACACACCCACGTCAACACACCCACCTCAACATCCCCACCTCAACAAACCCACCTCAACACACCCATCTCAACACATCCAATTCAACTCAACAACCTCCACACACCCACCTCAACACACCCACGTCAACACACCAACCTCAACACACACACCTCAACACACCCAACTCAACACACCCACATCAACACACCCACCTCAACACACCCACCTCAACACACTCACTTCAACACACCCGCCTCAACACACCCACCTCAACACAACCACCTCAACAAACCCACCTCAACACACCCACCTGAACACACCTACCTCCACACATCCACCTCAAAACACCCACATCAACAGACCAACCTCAAACCACCAACCTCAACCTACCCACCTCAACATACCCACCTCAACTCCCCTCCTCATCAAACCCATTTCAATACACTTACCTCAACACACCCAGCTCAACACACCCACCTCAACACACCCACCTCAACACACCCACATCAACTACCTACCTCAACACACCCAGCTCAACACACCCAAATGAACACACCCACCTCAACACACCCGAATCAACACACCCAACTCAACACAAACAAATCAAGCTACCCACGTCAACACACCCACTTCAACAAATCCACCTCAGTCTACCCACCTCAACAAACCCACCTCAACCTACCCACCTCAAAACACCCACCTCAACACACCCACCTCAACACACCCACCTCAAAACACCCACCTCAACCTACCCACATCAATCTACCCACCTCTAAATACCCACCTCAACCTACCCACGTCAACACACCCAACTCAACACACCCACCTCAACACACCCACTTCTACAACCCAACTCAACATACCGACCTCAACACACCCACGTTGACCTACCCACCTCAACACACCCACTTCAACCTAACCACCTCAACACACCAACCTCAACACACGCAACTCATCCTACCCACCTTATCACACCCACCTCAACACATCCACCTCACCACACCCACCTGAACATACCCACCTCAAAATACCCAACTCAACACACCCAACTCAAGCTACCCACGTCAACACACCCACCTCAACACACAGACCTGAACACACCCACCTCCACACATCCACCTCAACACACCCACCTCAATACACCAACCTCAAAACAACAACCTCAACAACCCACCTCATCACACCCATTTCAATACACTCACCTCAACACACCGACCTCAACACACCCAACTCAAAACACCCACCTCAACACACCCACCTCAACACACCCACCTCAACACACCAACATCAACTACCTACCTCAACACACCCACCTCAACACACCCACCTCAACACACCAACATCAACTACCTACCTCAACACACCCACCTCAACACACCCACCTCAACACACCCACCTCAACAAACACACATCAACACACCCAACTCAACACTCCCAACTCAAGCTACCCACGGCAACACACCCACCTCAACAAATCCACCTCAACCTACCCACCTCAACACACCCAACTCAACACACCCACCTCAAAACACCCACCTCAACCTACCCACATCAATCTACCCACCTCAACAGACCCAACTCATCCTACCCACCTCAACACACCCAACTCAACACACACACATCAATACACACACAGCTACCTACCCACCTCAACCTACACACTTCAACACACCCAGCTCAACATACCTACCTGAACACACCCAACTCAACATAACGACCTCAACACGCCCACCTCAACCTACCCACCTCAACACACACACCTCAACACCCCACCTCAACACACCCACCTCAACCTACCCACCTCAACGCACCCACCTAAACCTACCCAACTCAACCTACCCACCTCAACACAACCACCTCAACCTATGCAAAAGAACGGACCCACCTCAACGCACCCACCTCATCTGCCCAACTCAATCTACCCACCTCAATCTACCCCCCTCAACCTACCCACCTCAACACACCCTCCTCAACAGACCCACCTCAACATCCCCACCTCAATAAACCCACCTCAGCACACCCATCTCAACACATCCAATTCAACACAACAACCTCCACACACCCACCTCAACACACCCACCTCAACACACCCACCTCAACACGCCAACCTCATCACACCCAACTCAATACAACCACATCAACACATCCATCTCAACACACCCACCACAACACACCCACCTCAACACACCCACATCAACATACCAACCTCAACACACTCACTTCAGCACACCCACCTCAACACACCCACCTCAACACATCCACATCAACATACCCACCTCAACACACCCACCTCAACACACCCAATTCAACACAGCCACCTCAAAACACCCACCTCAACCTACCCACCTCAACAGATGCAACTCATCCTACCCTCCTCAGCACACCCAACTCAACACGCACACCTCAACACACCCAAATCAACCTACCCACCTCAACACTTCCAATACAACACACCCACCTCAACACACCCACCTCTACACACCCACCTCAACATTCCCACCACAACACACGACCTCAACACACCAACCTCTACCAACCCACCTCAACACAGCCACCACAACCTACACACCTCAAACTACCCACCTCAACACATCCACCTCAACCTACCGACCGCAACACACCAACCTCAACACAACCACCTCAACTTTCCCACTTCAAACTTCCCAACTCAACCTACCCACCTCAACACACCCACCTCAACCTACGCAACTCAACGGACCCTCCTCAACGCACACACCTCAACCTACCCATCTCAATCTACCCACCTCAATCTACCTACCTCAACCTACCCACCTCAACACACCCACCTCAACCTACGCAACTCAACGGACCCTCCTCAACGCACACACCTCAACCTACCCATCTCAATCTACCCACCTCAATCTACCTACCTCAACCTACCCACCTCAACACACCCAACTCAACCACCCCACCTCAACACACCCACCTCAACACACCCACCTCAACCTAACCACCTCAAACTACCAACTACAACATACCCACCTCAAAACACCCACCTCAACCTACCCACCTCAACATACCCATCGCAAACAACCCACCTCAACACACCCACCTCAAAACACCCACCTCAACTTACCCACCTCAATCTACCCACCTCAACAGACCCAACTCATCCTACCCACCTCTACACACCCAACTCAAGACACACACCTCAACAAATCCACCCCTACCTACCCACCTCTACCTACCCACCTCAACCTACCCACCTCAAAACACCGATCTCAACGCACCCTCCTCAACACACCCACCTCTACACACCCAACTCAACATACCGACCTCAACACACCCACCTCAACCTACCGACCTCAATATACCCACCTCAAAACACCACGTCAACACACCCACATCAACCTACCCACCTCAACACACCCACCTCAACAAACCCACCACAACCTACACATCTCAAACTACCCACCTCAACACATCCACCTCAACCTACCGAACGCAACACACCCAGCTCAACACACTCACCTCAACACAATCACCTCAACCTACCCACCTCAACCAACCCACCTCACACACCCACCTCAAAACACCCACCTCAACACACCCATCTCAACCTACCCACCTCAACAAACCCACATCAACCTACCCAACTGAACCTACCCACCTCAACACACCCAACTCAACACACCCACCTCAACACAACCACCTCAACCTACCCACCTCAACCTACCCACCTCAACACACCCACCTCAACCTACCCACCTCAACAGACCCACCTCAACACACCCACCTCAACAAACCCACCTCAACCTACCCACCTCAATCTACCAACCACAACCCACCCACCTCAACCTACACACCACAACACACCCACCTCAACCTATCCACCTCAACACACCCACCTCAACAAACCCACCTCAACCTACCCACCTCAACACACCCACCTCAACACACCCACCTCAACACACCCACCTCAACCTACCCACATCAATCTACCCACCTCAACAAACCCAACTCATCCTACCCACCTCAACACATCCAACTCAACACACACACCTCAACACATCCATCTCTACCTACCAACCTTAACCGACCCACCTCAACACACCCATCTCCACACACCCACGTCAACACACCCACCTCTACACACCCAACTCAACATGCGGACCTCAACACACACACCTCAACCTACCCACCTCAACATACCCACCTCAACATACCCACCTCAACACACCCACCTCAACACACCCATCTCAACATACCCACATCAACCTACCCACCTCAACACACCAAACTCAACCTACCCACCTCAACATACCCACCTCAACAAACCCATCTCATCCTACCCACCTCAACACACACACCTCAACACACCAACCTCAACACACCCACCTCAACCTACCCACCTCAACCTACTCAACTCAAAACACCCAACTCAACACACCCACCTGAACCTACCCACCTCAACCTACCAACTCAACACACCCAACTCAAGCTACCCACGTCAACACACCCACCTCAACAAATCCACATCAAGCTACCCACATCGATCTACCCACCTCAACAAACCCACCTCAACCTACCCACCTCAACAAACCAACCTCAACACACCCACCTCAACACACCCACCTCAAAACACCCACCTCAACCTACCCACCTCAATCTACCCACCTCAACAGACCCAACTCATCCTACCCACCTCAACACACCCAACTCAACACACACAATTCAACCTACACAACTCAAAAAACACAGCTCAACACATCCACCTCAACCTACCGACCGCAACACACCCATTTCAATAAACTCACCTCAACAAAATCACCTCAAACTACCCACCTCAAGTCACCCACCTCAACACACCCACCTCAACACACCCACCTCAACACCCACCTCAACATACCCACCTCAAAACACCCACCTCAACCTACCCACCTCAACCTACCCACCTCAATCTACCCACCTCAACAGTACCAACTCATCCTACCCACCTCAACACACACACCTCAACACTTCCACATCTACCTACCCACCTCAACCTACCTAGCTCAACACACCCATCTCAACACACCCACCTCAACACACTCACCTCTATAATCCCATCTCAACATACCGACCTCAACACACCCACCTCAACCTACACACCTCAACCTACCCACCTCAACACACCACCTCAACACACCCACCTCAACCTACCCACCTCAACACACCCACCTCAACACACCCAACACAACCTACACAACTCAAACTACCCAGCTCAACACATCCACCTCAACCTACTGACCGCAACACACCCATTTCAATACACTCACCTCAACAAAATCACCTCAAACTACCCACCTCAAGTCACCCACCTCAACACACCCACCTCAACACACCCACCTCAACACCCACCTCAACATACCCACCTCAACAAACCCACCTCAACCTACACAACACAACCTACCCACTCAACACACCCACCTCAACACACCCAACTCAACTCAACCACCTCAACCTACCCACCTCAACCTAACCACCTCAACCTACCTACCTCAACAAACGCACCTCAACCTACCCACCTCAACACACCCAACTCAACACACCCACATCAACACACCCACCTCAACCTACCCACATCAATCTACCCACCTCAACAAACCCAACTCATCCTACCCACCTCAACACATCCAACTCAACACACACACCTCAACACATCCATCTCTCCCTACCAACCTCAACTTACCCACCTCAACACACCCATCTCAACACACCCACATCAACACACTCACCTCTACACACCCAAATCAACATGCCGACCTCAACACACACACCTCAACCTACCCACCTCAACATACCCACCTCAACACACCACCTCAAACTACCCACCTCAACACACCCACCTCAACACACCCAACTCAACATACCCACCTCAACCTACCCACCTCAACACACCAAACTCAACCTACCCACCTGAACCTACCCACCTCAACCTACCCAACTCAACACACCCAACTCAAGCTACCCACGTCAACACACTCACCTCAACAAATCCACCTCAAGCTACCCACCTCAAACTACCCACCTCAACAAACCCACCTCCACCTACCCAACTCAACACACCCACCTCAACACACCCACCTCAACACACCCACCTCAAAACACCCACCTCAACCTACCAACCTCAATCTACCCACCTCAACAGACCCAACTCATCCAACCCACCTCAACACCCCCAACTCAACACACACACCTCAACACATCCACCTCAACCTACCCACCTCAGCACACCCACCTCAACACACCCAACACAACCTGCACACCTCAAACTACCCACCTCAACACATCCACCTCAACCTATCGACCGCAACACACCCACTTCAACACACTCACCTCAACAAAATCACCTCAAACTACCCACCTCAAGTCACCCACCTCAACACACCCACCTCAACACATCCACCTCAACACACCCACCTCAAACTACCCACCCCAACAAACCCACCTCAACCTACCAAACTCAACATACCCACTGAACACACCCATCTCAACACACCCAACTCAACACAACCACCTCAACCTACACACCTCAACCTACCCACCTCAACCTACCCACCTCAACACACCCACCGCAACCTACGCAACTCAACGGACCCACCTCAACGCACGCACCTAAACGCACCCACCTCAACCTACCCACCTCAACCTACCCACCTCAATCTACCCGCCAGAACCTACCCACCACAACAGACCGTCATCAACCTCCCCACCTCAACACACCCACCTCAAACAACCCACCTCAACACACCCACCTCAACAGACCAACTTCAACCTACCCACCACAACAGACCGTCATCAACCTCCCCACCTCAACACACCCACCTCTACATACCCAACTCAACATTCCCACCTCAACTACCCACCTCATAACACCCACTTCAATACACTCACCTCAACACACCCACCTTAACACACCCACCTCAAAACACCCACCTCAACACACCCACCTCAACCTACCCAACTCAACACACCCAACTCAACACACGCAACTCAACATACCCACCTTAACCTACCCACCTCAACACACCCACCTCAACATACCCACTTCAACAATCCAATCTCAACCTAACCACCTCAGCACACACACCGTAACACACCAAACTCAACACACCGACCTCAACACACCCACCTCAACCTACCCACCTCAACACACTCAACTCATCCTTCCCACCTCAACACACCCACCTCAACACATCCACCTCAACACACCCACCTGAACCTACGCACCTCAACCTACACAAATCAACACACCCAACTGAAGATCCGCACGTCAACACACCCATCTCAACAAATCCACCTCAACCTACCCACCTCAATCTACACACCTCAATAAACCCACCTCAACCTACCCACCTCAACACACTAACATCAACACACCCACCTCAACACACCCACCTCAACCTACCCACATCAATCTACCCACCTCAACAGACGCAACTCATCCTACCCACCTCAACACATCCAACTCAACATACACACCACAACACATCCATCTATACCTACCAACCTCAACCTACCCACCTCAACACAACCATCTCAACACACCCACGTCAACACACCCACCTCTACACACCCAACTCAACATGCCGACCTCAACACACACACCTCAACCTAACAACCTCAACATACCCACCTCAACACACCACCTCAACCTACTCACCTCAACACACCCACCTCAACACACCCAACTCAACATACCCACCTCAACCTACCCACCTCAACACACCAAACTCAACCTACCCAACTCAACATACCCACCTCAACAAACCCATCTCAACCTACCCACCTCAACACACCCACCTGAACCTACCCACCTCAACCTACCCAACTAAACACCCCCAACTCAAGCTACCCACGTTAACACACCCACCTCAACAAATCCACCTCAACCTACACACCTCAATCTACCCACCTCAACAAACCCACCTCAACCTACCCACCTCAACACACTCACCTCAGCACACCCACCTCAACACACCAACCTCAAAACACCCACCTCAACCTACCCACCTCAATCTACATTCCTCAACAGACCCAACTCATCCTAACCACCTCAGCACACTCAACTCAACACACACACCTCAACACATCCACCTCTACCTACCCACCTCAACCTACCTACCTCAACACACCCACCTCAACACACTCACCTCTACAATCCCAACTCAACATACCGACATCAACACACCCACCTCAACATAGACACCTCAACCTACCCACCTCAACACACCCAACACAACTTACACACCTCAAACTACCCACCTCAACACATCCACCTTAACCTATCGACCGCAACACACCCACTTCAACAAACTCACCTCAACAAAATCACCTCAAACTACCCACCTGAAGTCACCCACCTCAACACACCCACCTCAACACACCCACCTCAACACACCAACCTCAACCTACCCACCTCAACAAACCCACCTCAACCTACTCAACTCAACCTACCCACTCAACACGCACACCTCAACACACCCAACTCAACACAACCACCTCAACTACCCACCTCAACTACCCTCCTCATCACACCCACTTCCATACACTCACCTCAACACACCCACCTCAACACACCCACCTCTAAACACCCACCTCAACACACCCACCTCAACCTGCCCACCTCAACACACCCACCTCAACACACCCACCTCAACCTACCCACCTCAACACACCCACCTCAACACACCCAACACAACATACCCACCTCAACCTACCCACCTCAACACACCCAACTCAACATACCCAGCTCAACATACCCACATCAACAAACGCATCTCAACCTACCCAGCTCAACGCACACAGTGCAACACACCAACCTCATCACACCCAACTCAACACACCCACATCAACACACCCACATCAACACACCCACCTCAACACACCCACATCAACACACCCACCTCATCACACACACCTCAACACACCCACATCAATATACCCACCTCAACACAATCACATCAACACACCCAACTCAACGCACCCACCTCAACAAACCCACATCAACATACCCACCTCAACACACCCACCTCAACGCACCCAACTCAACACAACCACTTCAACCTACCCACCTCAGCATACACACATCAACAATCCAATCTCAACCTACCCACCTCAACACACACACTGCAACACACCAACCTCAACACACCGACCTCAACACACCCACCTCAACCTACCCACCTCAACACACTCAACTCTTCCTTCCCACCTCAACACACCCACCTCAACACATCCACCTCAACACACCCACCTGAACCTACGCACCTCAACCTACCCAAATCAACAAACCCAACTCAAGCTCCCCACGTCAACACACCCACCTCAACAAATCCACCTCAAACTACCCACCTCAAACTACCCAACTCAATCTACACACCTCAACAAACCCACCTCAACGTACCCACCTCAACACACCCACCTCAACACACCCACCTCAACCTACCCACATCAATCTACCCATCTCAACAGACCCAACTCATCCTACCCACCTCAACACATCAAACTCAACACACACACCTCAACACATCCATCTCTACCTACCAACCTCAACCTACCCACCTCAACACACCCATCTTAACAAACCCACGTCAACACACCCACCTCTACACACCCAACTCAACATGCCGACCTCAACACACACACCTCAACCGACCCACCTCAACATACCCACCTCAACACACCAAGCTCAACATACCCACCTCAACCTACCCACCTCAACACACCAAACTCAACCTACCCACCTCAACATACCCACCTCACCAAACCCATCTCAACCTACCCACCTCAACACACACACCTCAACACACCAAACTCAACACACCCACCTCAACACACCCACCTCAACACACCCACCTCAACCTACCCACATCAATCTACCCACCTCAACAGACTCAACTCATCCTACCCACCTCAACACATCCAACTCAACACACACACCTCAACACATCCATCTCTACCTACCAACCTCAACCTACCCACCTCAACACACCCATCTCAACAAACCCACGTCAACACACCCACATCTACACACCCAACTCAACATGCCGACCTCAACACACACACCTCAACCGACCCACCTCAGCATACCCACCTGAACACACCAAGCTCAACATACCCACCTCAACCTACCCACCTCAACACACCAAACTCAACCTACCCACCTCAACATACCCATCTCACCAAACCCATCTCAACCTACCCACCTCAACACACACACCTCAACACACCAAACTCAACACACCCACCTCAACACACCCACCTCAACATACCCACCTCAACCTACCCACATCAATCTACCCACCTCAACAGACCCAACTCATCCTACCCACCTCAACACATCCAACTCAACACACACACCTCAACACTTCCATCTCTACCTACCAACCTCAACCTACCCACCTCAACACACCCATCTCAACAAACCCACATCAACACACCCACCTCTACACACCCAACTCAACATGCCGACCTCAACACACACACCTCAACCTACCCACCTCAACATACCCACCTCAACACACCACCTCAACCTACCCACCTCAACACACCCACCTCAACACACCAAGCTCAACATACCCACCTCAACCTACCTACCTCAACACACCAAACTCAAACTACCCACCATAACATACCCACCTCAACAAACCCATCTCAACCTACCCACCTCAACACACACACCTCAGCACACCAACCTCAACACACCCATCTCAACCTACCCACCTCAACTCACCCACCTCAACACACCCAACTCATCCTACCCACCTCAACACACCCACCTCAACACACCCACCTCAACACACCGACCTGAACCTACCCAACTCAACACACCCAACTCAAGCTACCCACGTCAACACACCCACCTCAACAAATCCACCTCAAGCTACCCACCTCAATCTACCCACCTCAACAAACCCACCTCAACCTACCCACCTCAACACACCCACCTCAACACACCCACCTCAACACACCCACCTCAAAACACCCACCTCAAACTACCCACCTCAATCTACCCACCTCAACAGACCCAACTCATTCTACCCACCTCAACACACCCAACTCAACACACACACCTCAACACATCCACCCCTACCTACCCACCTCAACCTACCTAGCTCAACACACCCATCTCAACACACCCACCTCAACACACTCACCTCTACAATCCCAACTCAAAATACCGACCTCAACACACCCACCTCAACATACACACCTCAACCTACCCACCTCAACACACCACCTCAACACACCCACCTCAACCTACCCACCTCAACACACCCACCTCAACACACCCAACACAACCTACACACCTCAAACTACCCACCTCAACACATCCACCTCAACCTATCGACCGCAACACACCCACTTCAACACACTCACCTCAACAAAATCACCTCAAACTACCCACCTCAAGTCACCCACCTCAGCACACCCACCTCAACACACCCAGCTCAACACATCCACCCCAACCTACCCACCTCAACAAACCCACCTCAACTTACCCAACTCAACCTACCCACTCAACACACCCACCTCAACCTACCCACCTCAACCTACCCACCTAAACACACCCATCGCAACCTACGCAACTCAACGGACCCACCTCAACGCACCCACCTCAACCTACCCAACTCAACCTACCCACCTCAACACACCCACCTCAACGCACCCTCCTCAACCTACCCACCTCAACCTACCCACCTCAATCTACCCACCTCAACCTACCCACCTCAAAACACCCACCTCAACCTACCCACCACAACAGACCGTCATCAACCTCCCCACCTCAACACACCCACCTCAAACAACCCACCTCAACACACCCACCTCAACAGACCAACCTCAACCTACCCACCACAACAGACCGTCATCAACCTCCCCACCTCAACACACCCACCTCTACATACCCAACTCAACATTCCCACCTCAACTACCCACTTAATCACACCCACTTCAATACACTCACCTCAACACACCCACCTCAACACCACCCACCTCAAAACACTAACCTCAACACACCCACCTCACCCTACCCAGCTCAACACACCCACCTCAACATACCCAACTCAACATACCCAAATCAACCTACCCACCTCAACACACCCAACTCAACCTACCCACCTCAACATACCTTCATCAACAAACGCATCTCAACCTACCCAGTTCAACACACACAGCGCAACACACGAACCTCATCAGACCCAACTCAACACACCCACATCAACACACCCACATCACCACACCCACCTCAACACACCCACATCAACACACCCACCTCAACACACCCACCTCAACACATCCACATCAACATACCCACATCAACACAATCACATCGACACACCCACCTCAACACACCCACCTCAAAACACCGACATCAACGTACCCACCTCAACACACCCACCGCAAAACACCCAACACAACACACCCACATCAACCTATCCACCTCAACATACCCACATCAACAATCCAATCTCAACCTACCCACCTCAGCACACACACTGCGACACACCAACCTCAACACACACACCTCAACACACCCACCTCAACCTACCCACCTCAAAACACTCAACTCATCCTTCACACATCAACACACCCACCTCAACGTCCCCACCTCAACAAACCCATCTCAACCTACCCACCACAACACACACACCTCAGCACACCAACCTCAACACACCCACCTCAACCTACCCACCTCAACTCACCCACCTCAACACACCCAACTCATCCTACCCACCTCAACACACCCACCTCAACACACCCACCTCAACACACCGACCTGAACCTACCCAACTCAACGCACCCAACTCAAGCTACCCACGTCAACACACCCACCTCAACAAATCCACCTCAAGCTACCCACCTCAATCTACCCACCTCAACAAACCCACCTCAACCTACCCACCTCAACACACCCACCTCAACACACCCACCTCAACACACCCACCTCAAAACACCCACCTCAACCTACCCACCTCAATCTACCCACCTCAACAGACCCAACTCATCCTAACCACCTCAACACACCCAACTCAACACACACACCTCAACACATCCACCCCTACCTACCCACCTCAACCTACCTAGCTCAACACACCCATTTCAACACACCCACCTCAACACACTCACCTCTACAATCCCAACTCAAAATACCGACCTCAACACACCCACCTCAACATACACACCTCAACCTACCCACCTCAACACACCACCTCAACACACCCACCTCAACCTACCCACCTCAACCTACCCACCTCAACACACCCACCTCAACACACCCAACACAACCTACACACCTCAAACTACCCACCTCAACACATCCACCTCAACCTATCGACCGCAACACACCCACTTCAACACACTCACCTCAACAAAATCACCTCAAACTACCCACCTCAAGGCACCCACCTCAACACACCCACCTCAACACACCCACCTCAACACATCCACATCAACCTACCCACCTCAACAAACCCACCTCAACTTACCCAACTCAACCTACCCACTCAACACACCCACCTCAACACACCCAACTCAACACACACACCTCAACCTACCCACCTCAACCTACCCACCTCAACACACCCACCGCAACCTACGCAACTCAACGGACCCACCTCAACACACCCACCTCAACCTACCCAACTCAACCTAACCACCTCAACACACCCACCTCAACGCTCCCTCCTCAACCTACCCACCTCAACCTAAACACCTCAATCTACCCACCTCAACCTACCCACCTCAAAACACCCACCTCAACCTACCCACCACAACAGACCGTCATCAACCTCCCCACCTCAACACACCCACCTCAAACAACCCACCTCAACACACCCACCTCAACAAACCAACGTCAACCTACCCACCACAACAGACCGTCATCAACCTCCCCACCTCAACACACCCACCTCTACATACCCAACTCAACATTCCCACCTCAACTACCCACCTCATCACACCCACTTCAATACACTCACCTCAACACACCCACCTCAACACACCCACCTCAACACACCCACCTCAAAACACTAACCTCAACACACCCACCTCAACCTACCCAGCTCAACACACCCACCTCAACATACTCAACTCAACATACCCAAATCAACCTACCCACCTCAACACACCCAACTCAACCTACCCACCTCAACATACCCACGTCAACAAACGCATCTCAACCTACCCAGCTCAACACACACAGCGCACCACACCAACCTCATCAGACCCAACTCAACAAACCCACATCAACACACCCACATCACCACACCCACCTCAACACACCCACATCAACACACCCACCTCAACACACCCACCTCAACACACCCACATCAACATACCCACCTCAACACAATCACATCAACACACCCACCTCAACGCACCCACCTCAAAACACCGACATCAACGTACCCACGTCAACACACCCACCTCAAAACACCCAACTCAACACACCCACCTCAACCTATCCACCTCAACATACCCACATCAACAATCCAATCTCAACCTACCCACCTCAGCACACACACCGCAACACACCAACCTCAACACACACACCTCAACACACCCACCTCAACCTACCCACCTCAAAACACTCAACTCATCCTTCCCACCTCAACACACCCACCTCAACCTACCCACCTCAACACACCTATCTCAACACACCCACGTCAACACACCCACCTCTACACACCCAACTCAACATGCCGACCTCAACACACACACCTCAACCTACCCACCTCAACATACCCACCTCAACACACCACCTCAACCTACCCACCTCAACACACCCACCTCAACACACCCAACTCAACACACCCAACTCAACCTACCCACCTCAACACACCAAACTCAACCTACCCACATCAACATACCCACCTCAACACACACACCTCAACACACCAACCTCAACACATCCAGCTCAACCTACCCACCTCAACCTACCCACCTCAACACACCCAACTCATCATACCCACCTCAACACACCCACCTCAACACACCCACCTGAACCTACCCACCTCAACCTACCCAACTCAACACACCCAACTCAAGCTACCAACGTCAACACCCCCACCTCAACAAATCCACCTCAAGCTACCCACCTCAATCAACCCTCCTCAACAAACCCACCTCAACCTACCCACCTCAACACAACCACCTCAACACACCCACCTCAACACACCCACCTCAAAACACCCACCTCAACCTACCCACCTCAATCTACCCACCTCAACAGACCCAACTCATCCTAACCACCTCAACACACCCAACTCAACACACACACCTCAACCCATCCACCTCTACCTACCCACCTCAACCTACCTAGCTCAACACACCCATCTCAACACACCCACGTCAACACACTCACCTCTACAATCCCAACTCAACATGCCGACCTCAACACACCCACCTCAACCTACACACCTCAACCTACTCACCTCAACACACCACCTCAACGCACCCAACTCAACCGACCCACCTCAACACACCGACCTCAACACACCCAACACAACCTACACACCTCAAACTACCCACCACAACACATCCACCTCAACCTACCGACTGCAACATACCCACTTCAACACACTCACTTCAACAAAATCACCTCAAACTACCCACCTCAAGTCACCCACCTCAACACACCTACCTCAACACACCCACCTCAACCTACCCACCTCAAAAAACCCACCTCAACCCACCCAACTCAACCTACCCACACAACACACCCACCTCAACACACCCAACTCAACACAACCACCTCAACCTACCCACCTCAACCTACCCACCTCGAAACACCCACCGCAACCTACGCAACTCAACGGACCCACCTCAACGCACCTATCTCACCTAAGCAACTCAACCTACCCACCTCAACACACCCACCTCAACGCACCCACCTCAACCTACCCACCTCAACCTACCCACCTCAATCTACCCACCTCAACCTACCCACCTCAACACACCCACCTCAACCTACCCACCACAACAGACCGTCATCAACCTCCCCACCTCAACATACCCACCTCAACCAACCCACCTCAGCACACCCACCTCACCAGACCAACCTCATCCTACTCACCACAACAGACCGTCATCAACCTCCCCTCATCAACACACCCACATCAACATTCCCACCTCAACACAATCACGTCAACACACCCACCTCAACGCACCCACCGCAACACACCCACCTCAACATACCCACCTCAACACACCTACCTCAAAACACCCAACTCAACACACCCACCTCAACCTACCCACCTCAACATACCCACATCAACAATCCAATCTCAACCTACCCACATCAACACACCCACCTCAACCAACCCACCTCAACACATCCACCTCAACACATCCACCTCAACACATCCACCTCAACACATCCACCTCAACACACTAACCTCAACACACCCACCTCAAGACACCCACCTCCACACACCCACCTCAACACACCCACTTCAACACACCCACCTCAAGACACCCACCTCAAGACACCCACCTAAACAAACCCAACTCACATACCCACCTCAACACACCCACCTCAACACACCCACCTCAACACACTCAACTAACACATCCACCTCAATACACCCTCCTCAACGTAACCACCTCAACACACCCAGCTCAACCTACCCACCTCAGCACACCCACCTCAACCTACCCACCAAAACACACCCACCTCAACACACCCACCTAAACACACCCAAATCAACACACCCACCTCAACACACCCACCTAAACACACCCACCTCAACACACCCACCTCAACACACACACCTCAACCTACCCACCTCAACACAGCCACCTCAATCTACCCAACTCAAAAGACCCAACTCAACTCATCCACCTCAACACACCCACCTCAGCCTACCCACCTCAACCTACCCACATCAACACACACACCTCATTCTACCCCCCTCAACACACCCACCTCAACCCACCCAGCTCAACCAACCCACCTGAACACACCCACCTCAACATACCCACCTCAACCTACCCACCTCAACCTACCCACCTCAACACACCCACCTCAACACACCCACCTCAACCTACCCACCTCAAACAACCCACCTCAAACGACCCACCACAACACACCCACCTCAAAACACTCACCTCAACCTACCCACCTCAACATATCCACCGCAAACAACCCACCTCAACGCACCCACCTCAACCTACCCACCTCAACCTACCCAACACAATACACCCACCTCAAAACACCCACTTCAACCTACCCACCTCAACATACCCACCGCAAACAACCCACCTCAACACACCCAGCTCAAACTACCAACCTGACCCTACACACCTCATCACGCCCGCCTCAACACACCCAACTCAACCTACCCACTTCAACACACCTACCTCAATCTACCCAACTCAACACACCCACCTCAACACACCCTCCTCAACCTATCCAACTCAACATATCAACCTCAACCTACCCTTCTCAACATACCAACCTCAACACACCCACCTCAAAATACCCACCTCAACCTACCCACCTCAACCTACCACCTCAACACATCCACCTCAACACACCCACCTCATCCTACCCACCTCAACCTGCCTACCTCGACACACTCACCTCAACACACCCACCTGAAGACACCCACCTCAACCTACCTAAATCAAAAGACCCACCTCAACACATCCACCTCAACACACCAACCTCAACCTGTCCACCTCAACCTACCCACATCAACACACCCACCTCAAAATACCCACCTCAACCTACCCACCTCAACAGACCCACGTCAACCTACCCACCTCAACCTACCCACCTCAATACAACCACCTCAACACACACTCCTCAACCTACCCACCACAACACATCCCCCTCAAAACACCCACTTTAACCTACCCGCCTCAACATTCCCAAAGCTAACTACCCACCTCAACACACCTAACTCATCCTACCAACCTGACCCTACCCACCTCAACACACCCACCTCAAAACACCCACTTCAACCTACCCACCTCAACACACCCACCTCAACTGACCCTCGTCAACCTACCAACAACAACAAACCCGCAATAACCTAGCCACCTCAACACACCCACCTCAACACACCCACCTCAACACACCCAACTCAACGTCCCCACCTCAACCTACCAACCTCAACACACCCACCTCAACCTACCCAACTCAACAAACCCACCTCAACGTACCGACCTCAACACACCCACCTCAACACACCCAGCTCAACACACCCACCTCAACACACCCACCTCACCACACCCACCTCAACACACCCAACTCAACGTCCCCACCTCAACCTACCAACCTCAACACTCCCACCTCAACCTACCCAACTCAACAAACCCATCTCAACGTACCGACCTCAACACACCCACCTCAACACACCCAGCTCAACACAGCCACCTCAACACACCAACCTCAACCTACCCACCTCAAACAACCCACCACAACACACCCAACTCATCTTACGCACCTCAACACACGCACCTCAACAACTTCACCTCAACCTTCCCACCTCAACTTACCCACCGCAACAAACCCACTAAACCTACCCACCTCAACACACCCACCTCAACACACCCACCTCAACACACCCACCTCAACTTACCCACCTCAACCTACCCACCTCAACACACCCAACTCATCCTACCCACCAAAACACACCCACCTCAACACACCCTAATCAACACACCCAGCTCAACCTACCGATCTCAACACACCCACCTCAACACACCCACCTCAACATACCCACCTCAACACACCCACCTCAACTTACCCACCTCAACCTACCCACCTCAACACTCCCAACTCATCCCACCCACCAAAACACACCCACCTCAACACACCCTCCTCAACATACCCACCTCAACCTACCCACCTCAACACACCCACCTCAACAGACCCACCTCAAAACTCCCAACTCATCCTACCCACCTCAACCTACCCACCTCAACACACCAACCTCAACACACCCACATCAACACACCCACCTTAATCTACCTACCTCAAAACACCCACATCAACATACCTACCTCAACATACCCACCTGAACACCCCCACATCAACACACCCACCTCCACCTACCCACCTCAACACACCAAACTCAACATAGCCACCTCAACACACACACTCAACCTACCCACCTCAACCTACCCACCTCAACACACCCACATCTACGCAACCACCTCAATATTCCCACCGCCAACTACGCAAAGCAACACATCCAAATCAACCTACCCACCACAACCTACCCACCTCAACCTACCCACCTCAATCTATACACTCAACACATCCACCTCAAATTCACCACCTCAAACTACCCAACTCAACACACCCAACTCAAGCTACGCACCTCAACACACCCACCTCAACAAATCAACCTCAACCTTCCCACCTCAACTTACCCACCTCAACAAAACCACCTCAACCTACCCAATTCAACACACCCACCTCAACACACGCACCTCAACAAACCCACCTCAACACACCCACCTCAACGTACCCACCTCAACCTACCCACCTCAACCTACCCACCTCAACACTCCCAACTCATCCTACCCACCTCAACCTACTCACCTCAACACACCCACCTCAACACACCCACCTCAACAAACCCACCTCAACATAGCCACATCAACCTACCCACCTCCACACAACCACCTCAACACACCCACCTCAACCTACCCACAACACACCCAACTCAACCTACCCACCTCAGCACACCCTCCTAATCGCACCCACCTCAACATCCCAACCTCAACACACCCACCTCAACACATCCACCTCAACACATCCACCTCAATACACCAACCTCAACACACCCACCTCAACACATCCACCTCAACAAATCCACCTCAACACACCAACCTCAACACACCCACCTCAAGACACCCACCTCAACATACCCACCTCAACACACCCAACTCAACACACCCACCTCAAGACACCCACCTAAACACACCCAACTCACACACCCACCTCAACACACCCACCTCAACACACCCACCTCAACACACTCAACTAACACATCCACCTCAATACACCCACCTCAACGTAACCACCTCAACACACCCAGCTCAACGTAACCACCTCAACACACCCACCTCAACCTACCCACCAAAACACACCCACCTCAACACACCCACCTCAACACACCCACCTAAACACACTCACCTCAACACACCCACCTCAAAACACACACCTCAACCTACCCACATCAACACACCCACCTCAATCTACCCAACTCAACACACCAACCTCATCACACCAACCTCAACATTCCCACCTCAACCTACCAACCTCAACCTACCCACCTCAACACACCCACCTCAACACACCCACCTCAACAAACCCACCTCAACATAGCCACATCAACCTACCCACCTCCACACACCCACCTCAACAAACACACCTCAACCAACCCACCTCAACCTACCCACCTCAACCTACCCACCTCAATCTACCCACCTTAACATACCCAGCTCAACACACCCACCTTAACCTACCCATCTCAACATTGCCACCCCAAACTACCCACCTCAACACATCCTCCTCAAAACACCCACCTCAACCTACCCACCTCAACGCACAAACCTCAACGCACCCACCTCAACCTACATACCTCAACCTACCCACCTCAACACACCCACCTCAACACACCCACCTCAAGCCACCCACATCAACACACCCAACTCAACCTACCCACATCAACCTGCCCACCTCAACACACCCACCTCAACCTACCCACCTCAACCTACCCACAACACACCCAACTCAAGCTACCCACCTCAGCACACCCTCCTAATCGCACCCACCTCAACATCCCAACCTCAACACACCCACCTCAACACATCCACCTCAACACATCCACCTCAATACACCAACCTCAACACACCCACCTCAACACATCCACCTCAACAAATCCACCTCAACACACCAACCTCAACACACCCACCTCAAGACACCCACCTCAACATACCCACCTCAACACACTCACCTCAACACACCCACCTCAAGACACTCACCTAAACACACCCAACTCACACACCCACCTCAACACACCCACCTCAACACACCCACCTCAACACACTCAACTAACACATCCACCTCAATACACCCACCTCAACGTAACCACCTCAACACACCCAGCTCAACGTACCCACCTCAACACACCCACCTCAACCTACCCACCAAAACACACCCACCTCAACACACCCACCTCAACACACCCACCTAAACACACCCACCTCAACACACCCACCTCAAAACACACACCTCAACCTACCCACCTCAACACAGCCACCTCAATCTACCCAACTCAAAAGACCCAACTCAACTCATCCACCTCAACACACCCACCTCAGCCTACCCACCTCACCCTACCCACATCTACACACCCACCTCAACCTACCCCCCTCAACACACCCACCTCAACCCACCCAGCTCAACCAACCCACGTCAACACACCCACCTCAGCAGACCCACCTCAACCTACCCACCTCAACCTACCCGCCTCAACACACCCACCTCAACACACCCACCTCAACCTACCCACCTCAACCTACCCACCACAACACACCCACCTCAAAACACCCACCTCAACCTACCCACCTCAACATATCCACCGCAAACAACCCACCTCAACACACCCACCTCAACCTACCCACCTCAACCTACCCACCACAATACACCCACCTCAAAACACCCACGTCAACCTACCCACTTCAACACACCCAGCTCAATCTACCCAACTCAACACGCCCACCACAACACACCTTCCTCAACCTACCCAACTCAACACATCAACCTCAACCTACACTTCTCAAAATACCAACCTCAACACACCCACCTCAAAATACCCACCTCAACCAACCCACCTCATCCTACCCACCTCAACACATCCACCTCAACACACCCACCTCATCCTTCCCACTTCAACCTGCCCACCTCAAAACACTCAACTCAACACACCCACCTGAAGACACCCACCTCAACCTACCTAAATCAAAAGACCCACCTCAACACATCCACCTCAACAAACCCACCTCAACATATCCACCTCAACCTACCCACCTCAACCTACCCACATCAACACACCCACCTCAACCTACCAACCTCAACCTACTCACATCAACAGGCCCACATCAACCTACCCACATCAACACACCCACCTCAACCAACCCACCTCAACACATCCACCTCAACACATCCACCTCAACACATCCACCTCAACACACTAACCTCAACACACCCACCTCAAGACACCCACCTCCACACACCCACCTCAACACACCCACTTCAACACACCCACCTCAAGACACCCACCTCAAGACACCCACCTAAACAAACCCAACTCACATACCCACCTCAACACACCCACCTCAACACACTCAACTAACACATCCACCTCAATACACCCTCCTCAACGTAACCACCTCAACACACCCAGCTCAACCTACCCACCTCAGCACACCCACCTCAACCTACCCACCAAAACACACCCACCTCAACACACCCACCTAAACACACCCAAATCAACACACCCACCTCAACACACCCACCTAAACACACCCACCTCAACACACCCACCTCAACACACACACCTCAACCTACCCACCTCAACACAGCCACCTCAATCTACCCAACTCAAAAGACCCAACTCAACTCATCCACCTCAACACACCCACCTCAGCCTACCCACCTCAACCTACCCACATCAACACACCCACCTCAACCTACCCCCCTCAACACACCCACCTCAACCCACCCAGCTCAACCAACCCACCTGAACACACCCACCTCAACATACCCACCTCAACCTACCCACCTCAACCTACCCACCTCAACACACCCACCTCAACACACCCACCTCAACCTACCCACCTCAAACAACCCACCTCAAACGACCCACCACAACACACCCACCTCAAAACACTCACCTCAACCTACCCACCTCAACATATCCACCGCAAACAACCCACCTCAACACACCCACCTCAACCTACCAACCACAACCTACCCAACACAATACACCCACCTCAAAACACCCACTTCAACCTACCCACCTCAACATACCCACCGCAAACAACCCACCTCAACACACCCAGCTCAAACTACCAACCTGACCCTACACACCTCATCACGCCCGCCTCAACACACCCAACTCAACCTACCCTCTTCAACACACCTACCTCAATCTACCCAACTCAACACACCCACCTCAACACACCCTCCTCAACCTATCCAACTCAACATATCAACCTCAACCTACCCTTCTCAACATACCAACCTCAACGCACCCACCTCAAAATACCCACCTCAACCTACCCACCTCAAACTACCACCTCAACACATCCACCTCAACATACCCAACTCATCCTACCCACCTCAACCTGCCTACCTCGACACACTCACCTCAACACACCCACCTGAAGACACCCACCTCAACCTACCTAAATCAAAAGACCCACCTCAACACATCCACCTCAACACACCAACCTCAACCTATCCACCTCAACCTACCCACATCAACACACCCACCTCAAAATACCCACCTCAACCTACCCACCTCAACACATCCACCTCAATACACCAACCTCAACACACCCACCTCAACACACCCACCTCAACAAATCCACCTCAACACACCCACCTCAACACACCCACCTCAAGACACCCTCCTCAACATACCCACCTCAACACACCCACCTCAACACACCCACCTCAAGACACTCACCTAAACACACCCAACTCACACACCCACCTCAACACACCCACCTCAACACACCCACCTCAACACACTCAACTAACACATCCACCTCAATACACCCACCTCAACGTAACCACCTCAACACACCCAGCTCAACGTACCCACCTCAACACACCCACCTCAACCTACCCACCAAAACACACCCACCTCAACACACCCACCTCAACACACCCACCTAAACACACCCACCTCAACACACCCACCTCAAAACACACACCTCAACACACCCACCTCAACACAGCCACCTCAATCTACCCAACTCAAAAGACCCAACTCAACTCATCCACCTCAACACACCCACCTCAGCCTACCCACCTCACCCTACCCACATCTACACACCCACCTCAACCTACCCCCCTCAACACACCCACCTAAACATACCCACCTCAACACATGTACCTCAAGACACCCACATAAACACACCCAACTCACACACCCACCTCAACACACCCACCTCAACACACTCAACTCACACACCCACCTCAATACACCCACCTCAATACACCCACCTCAACACACCCAACTCAACACAACCACCTCAACCTCCCCACCTCAACACACCAACCTCAACACTCCCAACTCATCCCACCCACTTCAACCTACCCACCTCAACCTACCAACGTCAACACACCCACCTCAACACACCCACCTTAACCTACGCACCTCAACACACCCACCTCAACACACACATCTCATCATACCCACGTCAACACACCCACCTCAACACCCCCACATCAACACACCCACCTCAACCTACCCACCACAACAAACCCACTTCAATACACTCACCTCAACACACCCACCTCAACACACCCACCTAAAAACACCCACCTCCACACACCCACCTCAACACACCCACATCAACTACCCACCTGAACACACCCACCTCAACACACCCACCTCAACACACCCATCTCAACATGCCCACCTCAACATGCCCACCTCAATACACCCACCTCTACCTACCAGCCTCAAAACACCCACCTTAGCACACCCACATCAACACACCCACCTCAAAACACCCAACTCAACACACCAGCCTCAACCTACGCACCTCAACACACCCACCTCAACCTACCCAACTCAACACACCAACCTCAACACACCAACCTCAACATTCCCACCTCAACCTACCAACCTCAACCTACCCACCTCAACACACCCACCTCAACACACCCACCTCAACAAACCCACCTCAACATAGCCACATCAACCTACCCACCTCCACACACCCACCTCAACACACCCACCTCAACCTACCCACAACACACCCAACTCAACCTACCCACCTCAGCACATCCTCCTAATCGCACCCACCTCAACATCCCAACCTCAACACACCCACCTCAACACATCCACCTCAGCACATCCACCTCAATACACCAACCTCAACACACCCACCTCAACACATCCACCTCAACAAATCCACCTCAACACACCAACCTCAACATACCCACCTCAACACACCCAACTCAACACACCCACCTCAAGACACCCACCTAAACACACCCAACTCACACACCCACCTCAACACACCCACCTCAACACACCCACCTCAACACACTCAACTAACACATCCACCTCAATGTACCCACCTCAACGTAACCACCTCAACACACCCAGCTCAACGTAACCACCTCAACACACCCACCTCAACCTACCCACCAAAACACGCCCACCTCAACACACCCAACTCAACACACCCACCTAAACACACCCACCTCAACACACCCACCTCAAAACACACACCTCAACCTACCCACATCAACACACCCACCTCAACCTACCCAACTCAACACACCAACCTCATCACACCAACCTCAACATTCCCACCTCAACCTACCAACCTCAACCTACACACCTCAACACACCCACCTCAACACACCCACCTCAACAAACCCACCTCAACATAGCCACATCAACCTACCCACCTCCACACACCCACCTCAACAAACACACCTCAACCTACCCACCTCAACCTACCCACCTCAACCTACCCACCTCAATCTACCCACCTTAACCTACCCAGCTCAACACACCCACCTTAACCTACCCATCTCAACATTGCCACCCCAAACTACCCACCTCAACACATCCTCCTCAAAACACCCACCTCAACCTACCCACCTCAACGCACAAACCTCAACGCACCCACCTCAACCTACATACCTCAACCTACCCACCTCAACACACCCACCTCAACACACCCACCTCAAGCCACCCACATCAACACACCCAACTCAACCTACCCACATCAACCTGCCCACCTCAACACACCCACCTCAACCTACCCACCTCAACCTACCCACAACACACCCAACTCAAGCTACCCACCTCAGCACACCCTCCTAATCGCACCCACCTCAACATCCCAACCTCAACACACCCACCTCAACACATCCACCTCAACACATCCACCTCAATACACCAACCTCAACACACCCACCTCAACACATCCACCTCAACAAATCCACCTCAACACACCAACCTCAACACACCCACCTCAAGACACCCACCTCAACATACCCACCTCAACACACTCACCTCAACACACCCACCTCAAGACACTCACCTAAACACACCCAACTCACACACCCACCTCAACACACCCACCTCAACACACCCACCTCAACACACTCAACTAACACATCCACCTCAATACACCCACCTCAACATAACCACCTCAACACACCCAGCTCAACGTACCCACCTCAACACACCCACCTCAACCTACCCACCAAAACACACCCACCTCAACACACCCACCTCAACACACCCACCTAAACACACCCACCTCAACACACCCACCTCAAAACACACACCTCAACCTACCCACCTCAACACAGCCACCTCAATCTACCCAACTCAAAAGACCCAACTCAACTCATCCACCTCAACACACCCACCTCAGCCTACCCACCTCACCCTACCCACATCTACACATCCACCTCAACACACCCACCTCAACCTACCCACCTCAAACAACCCACCTCAAACGACCCACCACAACACACCCACCTCAAAACACTCACCTCAACCTACCCACCTCAACATATCCACCGCAAACAACCCACCTCAACACACCCACCTCAACCTACCCACCACAACCTACCCAACACAATACACCCACCTCAAAACACCCACTTCAACCTACCCACCTCAACATACCCACCGCAAACAACCCACCTCAACACACCCAGCTCAAACTACCAACCTGACCCTACACACCTCATCACGCCCGCCTCAACACACCCAACTCAACCTACCCACTTCAACACACCTACCTCAATCTACCCAACTCAACACACCCACCTCAACACACCCTCCTCAACCTATCCAACTCAACATATCAACCTCAACCTACCCTTCTCAACATACCAACCTCAACACACCCACCTCAAAATACCCACCTCAACCTACCCACCTCAACCTACCACCTCAACACATCCACCTCAACATACCCAACTCATCCTACCCACCTCAACCTGCCTACCTCGACACACTCACCTCAACACACCCACCTGAAGACACCCACCTCAACCTACCTAAATCAAAAGACCCACCTCAACACATCCACCTCAACACACCAACCTCAACCTATCCACCTCAACCTACCCACATCAACACACCCACCTCAAAATACCCACCTCAACCTACCCACCTCAACACATCCACCTCAATACACCAACCTCAACACACCCACCTCAACACATCCACCTCAACAAATCCACCTCAACACACCAACCTCAACACACCCACCTCAAGACACCCTCCTCAACATACCCACCTCAACACACCCACCTCAACACACCCACCTCAAGACACTCACCTAAACACACCCAACTCACACACCCACCTCAACACACCCACCTCAACACACCCACCTCAACACACTCAACTAACACATCCACCTCAATACACCCACCTCAACGTAACCACCTCAACACACCCAGCTCAACGTACCCACCTCAACACACCCACCTCAACCTACCCACCAAAACACACCCACCTCAACACACCCACCTCAACACACCCACATAAACACACACACCTCAACACACCCACCTCAAAACACACACCTCAACACACCCACCTCAACACAGCCACCTCAATCTACCCAACTCAAAAGACCCAACTCAACTCATCCACCTCAACACACCCACCTCAGCCTACCCACCTCACCCTACCCACATCTACACACCCACCTCAACCTACCCCCCTCAACACACCCACCTAAACATACCCACCTCAACACACGTACCTCAAGACACCCACATAAACACACCCAACTCACACACCCACCTCAACACACCCACCTCAACACACTCAACTCACACACCCACCTCAATACACCCACCTCAATACACCCACCTCAACACACCCAACTCAACACAACCACCTCAACCTCCCCACCTCAACACACCAACCTCAACACTCCCAACTCATCCCACCCACTTCAACCTACCCACCTCAACCTACCAACGTCAACACACCCACCTCAACACACCCACCTTAACCTACGCACCTCAACACACCCACCTCAACACACACATCTCATCATACCCACGTCAACACACCCACCTCAACACCCCCACATCAACACACCCACCTCAACCTACCCACCACAACAAACCCACTTCAATACACTCACCTCAACACACCCACCTCAACACACCCACCTAAAAACACCCACCTCCACACACCCACCTCAACACACCCACATCAACTACCCACCTGAACACACCCACCTCAACACACGAACCTCAACACACCCATCTCAACATGCCCACCTCAACATGCCCACCTCAATACACCCACCTCTACCTACCAGCCTCAAAACACCCACCTTAGCACACCCACATCAACACACCCACCTCAAAACACCCAACTCAACACACCAGCCTCAACCTACGCACCTCAACACACCCACCTCAACCTACCCAACTCAACACACCAACCTCAACACACCAACCTCAACATTCCCACCTCAACCTACCAACCTCAACCTACCCACCTCAACACACCCACCTCAACACACCCACCTCAACAAACCCACCTCAACATAGCCACATCAACCTACCCACCTCCACACACCCACCTCAACACACCCACCTCAACCTACCCACAACACACCCAACTCAACCTACCCACCTCAGCACATCCTCCTAATCGCACCCACCTCAACATCCCAACCTCAACACACCCACCTCAACACATCCACCTCAGCACATCCACCTCAATACACCAACCTCAACACACCCACCTCAACACATCCACCTCAACAAATCCACCTCAACACACCAACCTCAACATACCCACCTCAACACACCCAACTCAACACACCCACCTCAAGACACCCACCTAAACACACCCAACTCACACACCCACCTCAACACACCCACCTCAACACACCCACCTCAACACACTCAACTAACACATCCACCTCAATGTACCCACCTCAACGTAACCACCTCAACACACCCAGCTCAACGTAACCACCTCAACACACCCACCTCAACCTACCCACCAAAACACGCCCACCTCAACACACCCAACTCAACACACCCACCTAAACACACCCACCTCAACACACCCACCTCAAAACACACACCTCAACCTACCCACATCAACACACCCACCTCAACCTACCCAACTCAACACACCAACCTCATCACACCAACCTCAACATTCCCACCTCAACCTACCAACCTCAACCTACACACCTCAACACACCCACCTCAACACACCCACCTCAACAAACCCACCTCAACATAGCCACATCAACCTACCCACCTCCACACACCCACCTCAACAAACACACCTCAACCTACCCACCTCAACCTACCCACCTCAACCTACCCACCTCAATCTACCCACCTTAACCTACCCAGCTCAACACACCCACCTTAACCTACCCATCTCAACATTGCCACCCCAAACTACCCACCTCAACACATCCTCCTCAAAACACCCACCTCAACCTACCCACCTCAACGCACAAACCTCAACGCACCCACCTCAACCTACATACCTCAACCTACCCACCTCAACACACCCACCTCAACACACCCACCTCAAGCCACCCACATCAACACACCCAACTCAACCTACCCACATCAACCTGCCCACCTCAACACACCCACCTCAACCTACCCACCTCAACCTACCCACAACACACCCAACTCAAGCTACCCACCTCAGCCCACCCTCCTAATCGCACCCACCTCAACATCCCAACCTCAACACACCCACCTCAACACATCCACCTCAACACATCCACCTCAATACACCAACCTCAACACACCCACCTCAACACATCCACCTCAACAAATCCACCTCAACACACCAACCTCAACACACCCACCTCAAGACACCCACCTCAACATACCCACCTCAACACACTCACCTCAACACACCCACCTCAAGACACTCACCTAAACACACCCAACTCACACACCCACCTCAACACACCCACCTCAACACACCCACCTCAACACACTCAACTAACACATCCACCTCAATACACCCACCTCAACATAACCACCTCAACACACCCAGCTCAACGTACCCACTCAACACACCCACCTCAACCTACCCACCAAAACACACCCACCTCAACACACCCACCTCAACACACCCACCTAAACACACCCACCTCAACACACCCACCTCAAAACACACACCTCAACCTACCCACCTCAACACAGCCACCTCAATCTACCCAACTCAAAAGACCCAACTCAACTCATCCACCTCAACACACCCACCTCAGCCTACCCACCTCACCCTACCCACATCTACACACCCACCTCAACCTACCCCCCTCAACACACCCACCTCAACCCACCCAGCTCAACCAACCCACGTCAACACACCCACCTCAGCAGACCCACCTCAACCTACCCACCTCAACCTACCCGCCTCAACACACCCACCTCAACACACCCACCTCAACCTACCCACCTCAACCTACCCACCACAACACACCCACCTCAAAACACCCACCTCAACCTACCCACCTCAACATATCCACCGCAAACAACCCACCTCAACACACCCACCTCAACCTACCCACCTCAACCTACCCACCACAATACACCCACCTCAAAACACCCACGTCAACCTACCCACTTCAACACACCCAGCTCAATCTACCAACTCAACACGCCCACCACAACACACCTTCCTCAACCTACCCAACTCAACACATCAACCTCAACCTACACTTCTCAAAATACCAACCTCAACACACCCACCTCAAAATAACCACCTCAACCAACCCACCTCAACCTACCCACCTCAACACATCCACCTCAACACACCCACCTCATCCTTCCCACTTCAACCTACCCACCTCAACCTACCCACCTCAACACACCCACCTCAACCTACCAACCTCAACCTACTCACATCAACAGGCCCACATCAACCTACCCACATCAACACACCCACCTCAACACATCCACCTCAACACATCCACCTCAACACATCCACCTCAACACACTAACCTCAACACACCCACCTCAAGACACCCACCTCCACACACCCACCTCAACACACCCACTTCAACACACCCACCTCAAGACACCCACCTCAAGACACCCACCTAAACAAACCCAACTCACATACCCACCTCAACACACCCACCTCAACACACCCACCTCAACACACTCATCTAACACATCCACCTCAATACACCCTCCTCAACGTAACCACATCAACACACCCAGCTCAACCTACCCACCTCAGCACACCCACCTCAACCTACCCACCAAAACACACCCACCTCAACACACCCACCTAAATACACCCAAATCAACACACCCACCTCAACACACCCACCTAAACACACCTACCTCAACACACCCACCTCAACACACACACCTCAACCTACCCACCTCAACACAGCCACCTCAATCTACCCAACTCAAAAGACCCAACTCAACTCATCCACCTCAACACACCCACCTCAGCCTACCCACCTCAACCTACCCACATCAACACACCACCTCAGCCTACCCCCCTCAACACACCCACCTCAACCCACCCAGCTCAACCAACCCACCTGAACACACCCACCTCAACATACCCACCTCAACCTACCCACCTCAACCTACCCACCTCAACACACCCACCTCAACACACCCACCTCAACCTACCCACCTCAAACAACCCACCTCAAACGACCCACCACAACACACCCACCTCAAAACACCCACTTCAACCTACCCACCTCAACATACCCACCGCAAACAACCCACCTCAACACACCCAGCTCAAACTACCAACCTGACCCTACACACCTCATCACGCCCGCCTCAACACACCCAACTCAACCTACCCACTTCAACACACCTACCTCAATCTACCCAACTCAACACACCCACCTCAACACACCCTCCTCAACCTATCCAACTCAACATATCAACCTCAACCTACCCTTCTCAACATACCAACCTCAACACACCCACCTCAAAATACCCACCTCAACCTACCCACCTCAACCTACCACCTCAACACATCCACCTCAACACACCCACCTCATCCTACCCACCTCAACCTGCCTACCTCGACACACTCACCTCAACACACCCACCTGAAGACACCCACCTCAACCTACCTAAATCAAAAGACCCACCTCAACACATCCACCTCAACACACCAACCTCAACCTATCCACCTCAACCTACCCACATCAACACACCCACCTCAAAATACCCACCTCATCCTACCCACCTCAACAGACCCACGTCAACCTACCCACCTCAACCTACCCACCTCAATACAACCACCTCAACACACACTCCTCAACCTACCCACCACAACACATCCCCCTCAAAACACCCACTTTAACCTACCCGCCTCAACATTCCCAAAGCTAACTACCCACCTCAACACACCGAACTCATCCTACCAACCTGACCCTACCCACCTCAACACACCCACCTCAAAACACCCACTTCAACCTACCCAACTCAACACACCCACCTCAACTGACCCTCGTCAACCTACCAACAACAACAAACCCGCAATAACCTAGCCACCTCAACACACCCACCTCAACACACCCACCTCAACACACCCAACTCAACGTCCCCACCTCAACCTACCCAACTCAACAAACCCACCTCAACGTACCAACCTCAACACACCCACCTCAACACACCCAGCTCAACACAGCCACCTCAGCACACCAACCTCAACCTACCCACCTCAACCAACCCACCACAAAACACCCAACTCATCTTACGCACCTCAACACACGCACCTCAACAACTTCACCTCAACCTTCCCACCTCAACTTACCCACCGCAACAAACCCACTAAACCTACCCACCTCAACACACCCACCTCAACACACCCACCTCAACACACCCACCTCAACTTACCCACCTCAACCTACCCACCTCAACACACCCAACTCATCCTACCCACCAAAACACACCCACCTCAACACACCCTAATCAACACACCCACCTCAACCTACCCACCTCAACACACCCACCTCAACACACCCACCTCAACATACCCATCTCAACACACCCACCTCAACTTACCCACCTCAACCTACCCACCTCAACACTCCCAACTCATCCCACCCACCAAAACACACCCACCTCAACACACCCTCCTCAACACACCCACCTCAACAGACCCACCTCAAAACTCCCATCTCATCCTACCCACCTCAACCTACCCACCTCAACACACCAACCTCAACACACCCACATCAACACACCCACCTTAATCTACCTACCTCAACACACCCACATCAACATACCCACCTCAACATACCCACCTGAACACCCCCACATCAACACACCCACCTCCACCTACCCACCTCAACACACCAAACTCAACACACCCACCTCAACACACCCACCTCTACGCAACCACCTCAACATTCCCACCGCCAACTACGCAAAGCAACACATCCAAATCAACCTACCCACCACAACCTACCCACTTCAACCTACCCACCTCAATCTATACACTCAACACACCCAACTCAAACTCACCACCTCAAACTACCCAACTCAACACACCCAACTCAAGCTACGCACCTCAACACACCCACCTCAACAAATCAACCTCAACCTTCCCACCTCAACTTACCCACCTCAACAAAACCACCTCAACCTACCCAATTCAACACACCCACCTCAACACACGCACCTCAACACACCCACCTCAACACACCCACCTCAACGTACCCACCTCAACCTACCCACCTCAACCTACCCACCTCAACACTCACAACTCATCCTACCCACCTCAACCTACCCACCTCAACACACCCACCTCAACACACCCACCTCAACACACCCACCTCAACACACCCACCTCAACGTACCCACCTCAACCTACCCACCTCAACACACCCACCTCAACACACCCACCTCAACACACCCAACTCAACACACACAACTCATCCTACCCACCTCAACACACCCACCTCAACACACCCACCTCAACACACCCACCTCAACACTCCCACCTCAACACACACACCTCAACACTCCCAACTCATCCTACCCACCTCAACATCCCCACCTCAACACACCGACCTCAACACACCAACCTCAACACACCCACCTCAACCTACTCACCTCAACACACCTACCTCAACACACACAACTCATCCTAACCACCTCAACACACCCACCTCAACATACCCACCTCAACACACCCACCTCAACACACCCACCTCAACCCACCCAACTCAACACCCCCACATCAACACACCCACCTCAAACTACCCACCTCAACACACCAACCTCAAAACACCCACCTCTAAATACCCATTTCTACATACCCACCTGAATATTCCCACCTCAACTACCCACCTCATCACACCCACTTCAATACACTCACCTCAACATACCCATCTCAACACTCCCACTCAAAACGCCCACTAAAACACACCCACCTCAACACACCCACCTCAACATGCCCACCTCATCATGCCCACCGAAACACTCAAACCTCAACCTACCCACATCAACACACCCACCTCAACACACCCACATCAGCTACCCACCTCAACACACCCACCTCAACACACCCACCTCAAACTACCCATGTCAGCCTACCCACCTCAACCTAACTACCTCAACCTAACCACCTCAATACACCCACCTCTACCTACCAGCATCAAAACACCCACCTAAACACACCCAACTCAACACACCCAACTCACACACCCACATCAATACACCTACCTCAACACACCCACCTCAACCTACCCACCTCAACACACTCACCTCAACCTACCCACATCAACACAGCCACCTCAACCTAACCAATTCAACACACCAACCTCAACACACCAACCTCAACATTCCCACCTCAACCTACCAAAATCAACCTACCCACATCAACACACCCACCTCAACACACCCACCTCAACAAACCCACCTCAACCTACCCACCTCAACCTACCCACCTCAACACACCCACCTCAACCTCACCCCCTCAAAATACCCAACTCAACACACACAACTCAAGCTACAAACCTCAACACACCCACCTCAACAAATCCACTTCAACCTTCACAGCTCAACTTACACACCTCAGCAAACCCAACTCATCCTACCCACCTAAACACACCCACTTGAACACGCCCACCTCAACACACCCACCTGAACCTAACCATCTCAACCTACCCACCTCAACACTCCCAACTCATCCTACCCACCTCAACCTACCCACCTCAACACTCCCACCTCAACACACCCAGCTCAACACACCCACCTCAACACACCCAACTCAACACACACAACTCATCCTACCCACCTCAACACACCCACCTCAACACACCCACCTCAACACACCCACCTCAACACTCCCAAATAATCCTACCCACCTCAACCTACCCACCTCAACACACCACCCTAAACACACCCACCTCAACACACCCACCTCAACCTACGCACCTCAACACACCCACCTCAACACACACAACTCATCCTACAAACCTCAACACACCCACCTCAACATACCCACCTCAACACACCCACCTCAACACACCCACCTCAACATACCCACCTCAACATGCCCACCTCAGCACACCAACCTCAACCTACCCACCTCAACACACCCACCTCAACACACCCACATCAACTACCCACCTCAACTCACCCAACTCACTCCCGCCTCAACACACCCACCTCAAACTACCCACATCAACATGCCCACCTCAACCTAGCTGCCTCAAACTAACCACCTCAATACACCCACCTCTACCTACCAGCCTCAAAACACCCACCTAAACACACCCACCTCAACACAATCACCTCAACACACCAACCTCAACCTACCCACCTCAACAAACCCACTTCAACCTACCCACATCAACACACCCACCTCAACCTACCCAACTCAAAACACCAACCTCAACACACCAACCTCAACATTCCCACCTCAAACGACCCACCTCAACCTACCCACCTCAACACACCCACCTCAACACACCCACCTCAACATGCCCACCTCTACACACCCACCTCAACACACCCACCTCAACAAACCCACCTCAACATAGCGACATCAACCTACCCAACTCCACACACCCACCTCAACACACCCACCTCAACACACACACCTCAACATACCCACCTCAACCTACCCACCTCAACCTACCCACCCCAACACAACCACCTCAACCTACCCACCTTAACATTCCCACCGCAAACTACCCACCTCAACACATCCACCTCAAAGCTCCCACCTCAACCTAACCACCTGAACCTACCCACCTCAACATACCCACTTCAACCTACCCACCTCAAACTACCCACCTCAACACACCCACCTCAACACACCCACCTCAATCTACCCCCCTCAACCTACCAGCCACAACACACCCACCTCAAACTACGCACCTCAACACACCGACCTCAACACTCCAAACTCAACATCCCCACCTCAACACTCCCACCTCAACACACCCATTTCAACACACTCACATCAACACACCATCCTTAACACACCCAACTCAACATCCCCACATCAACATATCGACCTCAACACACCCACCTCAACACATCCACCTCAACAAACCCAGCATAACTCATCCACCTCAACACACCCACCTCAAAATACCCACCTCACCCTACCACCTCAACCTACCCACCTCATCCTACCCACCTCAACACACCCACCTCAACCTACCCACCTCAAACTACCCACCTCAACACACCAACCTCAACACACCCACCTCAACACACCCACCTCAACCTACCCACCTCAACACACCCACCTCAACACACACAACTCATCCTAACCACCTCAACACACCCACTTCAACATACCCACCTCAACACACCCACCTCAACACACCCACCTCAACACACCCACCTCAACACACCCAACTCAACACCCCCACATCAACACACCCACATCAACCTACCCACCTCAACACACCAACCTCATAACACCCACCTCTAAATACCCACCTCTACATACCAACCTGAACATTCCCACCTCAATTACCCACCTCATCACACCCACTTCAATACACTCACCTCAACACACCCACCTCAACACACCCACCTCAAAACGCCCGCCTCAAAACGCCCACCTTAACACACCCACCTCAACACGCCCACATCAACTACCCACCTCAACACAACCACCTCAACACACCCACCTCAAAACACCCACCTCAACACACCCACATCAACTACACCCCTCAACACATGCGCCTCAACACACCCACCTCAGCACACCCACCTCAACATGCCCACCTCAACATGCCAACCTCAACCTACCCACCTCAACACACCCACCTCAACACACCCACATCAACTACCTACCTCAACAGACCCAACTCACACACCCGCCTCAACACACCCACCTCAACACACCCACCTCAAACTACCCACCTCAACCTACCCACCTCAACCTACCCACGTCAACCTACCCACCTCAACACACCCTCCTCAACACACCCACCTCAACATTCCCACCGCAAACTACGCAGCTCAACACATCCAAATCAACCTACCCACCTCAACCTACCCACTTCAACCTCCCCACCTCAACCTACCCACCTCAACACACCCACCTCAACCTCACCACCACAAACTACCCAACTCATCACACCCAACTCAAGCTACGCACCTCAACACACCCACCTCAACAAATCCACCTCAACCTTCCCACCTCAACTTACCCACCTCAACAAACCCACCTCAACCTACCCACCTCAACACACCCACCTCAACACAGCCACCTCAACACGCCCACCTCAAAACACCCACCTCAACCTAACCATTAAACCTACCCACCTCAACACTCCCAACTCGTCCTACCCACCTCAACCTACCCACCTCAACACTCCCACCTCAACACACCCAGCTCAACACACCCAGCTCAACACACCCACCTCAACACACCCAATTCAACACACACAACTCATCCTACCCACCACAACACACCCACCTCAACACTCCCAAATTTATCCTACCCACCTCAACCTACCCACCTCAACACACCACTCTCAACACACCCACCTCAACACACCCACCTCAACCTACGCACCTAAAGACACCCACCTCAAAACACACAACTCATCCTACAAACCTCAACACACCCACCTCAACATACACATCTCAACACACCCACCTCAACACACCCACCTCAACACACCCACCTCAACACACCCACCTCAACATACCCACATCAACATGGCCACCTCAACACACCAACCTCAACCTACCCACCTCAACACACCCACATCAACTACACACCTCAACACACCCAACTCACTCCTGCCTCAACACACCCACCTCAACACACCCACCTCAAACTACCCACGTCAACCTGCCCACCTCAACCTAGCTACCTCAACCTAACCACCACAGTACACCCACCTCTACCTACCAGCCTCAAAACACCCACCTAAACACACCCACCTCAACACACTCACCTCAACATACCCATCTCAACCTACCCACCTCAACATTCCCACCTCAACCTACCCACATCAACACACACACCTCAACCTACCCAATTCAACAAACCAACCTCAACACACCAACCTCAACATTCCCACCTCAAACTACGCACCTCACCATACCCACCTCAACGCACCCACCTCAACACACCCACCTCAACATACCCAACTCTACACGCCCACCTCAACACACCCAACTCCACACACCCACCTCAACACACCCACCTCAACACTCATACCACAACCTACCCACCTCAACCTACCCACCTCAACCTACCCACCTCAACCTACCCACCTCAACCTACCAACCTCAACATTCCCACCGCAAACTACCCACCTCAACACATCCACCTCAACACACCCACCTCAACCTTCCCACCTCAATGCACATACCTCAATGCGCCCACCTCAACCTACACACATCAACCTACCCACCTGAACCTACCCACCTCAACATACCCACCTCAACCTACCCACCTCAAACTACCCACCTCAACACACCCACCTCAAAACACCAACTCAACCTACCCACCTCAACCTACCAACCACAACACACCCACCTCAAACTACGCACCTCAACACACCGACCTCAACACACCAACCTCAACATCCCCACCTCAACACTCCAACATCAACACACCCATTTCAACACACCCACCTCAACACACCGTCCTCAATACACCCACCTCAACATCCCCACCTCAACATATCGACCTCAACACACCCACCTCAACACATCCACCTCAACAAACCCAGCATAACTCATCCACCTCAACACACCCACCTCAAACTACCCACCTCAACCTACCCACCTCAACACACCCACCTCAACCTACCCACCTCAACGTACCCACCTCAACACACCCACCTCAAACTATACACCTCAACCTGCCCACCTCAACACACTCACCTCAACACACCCACCTCAACACACCCACATCAAGACACCCACCTCAACCTACCCACCTCCAAACATCCACCTCAACACACCCACCTCAACCTACCCACCTCAACCTACCCACATCAAGACACCCACCTCAACCTACCCACCTCAACACACCCACCTCAACACACCCACCTCAACCAACCCACCTCAACACACCCACCGCAACAGACCCACCTCAACACACCCACCTCAACACATCAACCTCAACACACCCACCTCAACCTACCCACCTCAACCTACCCACCACACCACACCCACCGCAAAGCACCCACCTCAACCTACCCACCTAAACATACCCAACATACCTCAACCTACAAACCTGACCCTATCCACCTCAACAGACCCACCTCAACACAGCCAGCTCAACCTACCCACCTCAACCTACCCACCAAAACCTACCCACCTCAACACACCCACCGCAAACTAAGCAACTCAACGGACCCACATCAACGCACCCACCTCAACCTACACACCTCAAACTACCCACCTCAATCTACCCACCTCAACATACCCACCTCAACCTACGTAACTCAACGGACCCACCTCAAAATACCCACCTCAACCTACCCACCTCAACCTACCCACCACAACACACTGCCCTCAAGACACCCACCTCAACCTACCCACCTCAACATACCCACCGCAAACAACCCACCTCAGCACACCCACCTCAACCTACCAACCTGACCCTACCCACCTCAACACACCCACCTCAACCTTCCCACCTCAACACACCCACCTCAACACACTCACCTCAAAACGCCCACTTCAACCTACCCACCTCAACATACCCACCGCAAACTACCCACCTCAACACACCCAGCTCAAACTACCAACCTGACCCTAGCCACCTCAACACACCCAACTCAACCTACCCACCTCAACACACTCACCTCAATCTACCCAACTCAACACACCCACCTCAACACACACTCCTCAACCAACCCAACTCAACACATCCACCTCAACCTACCCACCTCAACACACCCACCTCAGCACACCAACCTCAACACACACACCTCAAAATACCCACCTAAAAATGCCCACCTCAACCTACCCACCTCAACACATCCACCTCATCCTACCCACCTCAACCTGCCCACCTCGACACACTCACCTCAACACACCCACCTCAACAAACCCACATCAAGACACCCACCTCAACACACCCACCTCAACACATCCACCTCAACACACCCACCTCAACCTACCCACCTCAACCTACCCACCTCAACACACCCACCTCATCCTACCCACCTCAACCTGCCCACCTCAACACACTCACCTCAACACACCCACCTCAACACACCCACATCAAGACACCCACCTCAACCTACCCACCTCCACACATCCACCTCAACACACCCACCTCAACCTACCCACCTCAACCTACCCACATCAAGACACCCACCTCAACCTACCCACCTCAACACACCCACCTCAACACACCCACCTCAACCAACCCACCTCAACACACCCACCGCAACAGACCCACCTCAACCTACCTGCCTCAACCTACCCAAATCAACACACCCACCTCAACCTACCCACCACAACAGACCCCCCTCAAAACACCCACCTCAACCCACCCGCTTCAACATTCCCACCGCAAACTACCCATCTCAACACACCGAACTCAACCTACCAACCTGACCCTACCCACCTCAACACACCCACCTTAACACACCCACTTCAACCTACCCACATCAACACACTCATCTCAACTGACGCTCGTCAACATACCAACCACAACAAACCCACAATAACCTAGCCACCTCAACACACCCACCTCAACACACCCAACTCAACATACCCACCTCAACCTGCCCACCTCGACACAGTCACCTCAACACACCCACCTCAACACACCCACATCAAGACACCCACCTCAACCTACCCACCTCAACACATCCACCTCAACACACCCACCTCAACCTACCCACCTCAACCTACCCACATCAACACACCCACCTCAACCTACCCACCTCAACATACCCACCTCAACACACCCACCACAACCAACCCACCTCAACACACCCACCTCAACAGACCCACCTCAACCTACCTGCCTCAACCTACCCAAATCAACACACCCACCTCAACCTACACAACTCAATGGACCCACCTCAACGCACGCTCCTCAACCTGCACACCTCAACCTACCCACCTCAAGCCACCCACATCAACACACCCAACTCAACCTACCCACCTCAACCTTCCCACCTCAACACACCCACCTCAACCTACCTACCTCAACCTTCCCAAAACACACCCAACTCAACCTACCCACCTCAACCCACCCTCCTCATCACACCCACCTCAACATCCCCACCTCACCAAACCCACCTCAACACACCCATCTCAACACATCCAATTCAACACAACATCCTCCACACACCCACCTCAAAACACCCACCTCAACATCGCCAAACTCAACCTATCCACCTCAACACCACCACCTCAACACACTCACCTCAAGACACACACCTCAACACACCCACCTCAACACACCGACCTCAACACACCCACATCAACACTCCAAACTCATCCTACCCACCTCAACCTACCCACCTCAATACACCACCCTCAACACACCCACCTCAGCACAACCACCTCAACCTACGCACCACAACAAACCCACCTCAACACACACAACTCATCCTATACACCTCAACAAACCCACCTCAACACGCCCACCTCAACATACCCACCTCAACACACCCACATCAACACACCCACCTCAACCTACCCAACTCAACACACCAACCTCAACTCACCAACCTCAACATTCCCACCTCAACCTACACAACTCAATGGACCCACCTCAACACACACTCCTCAACCTGCGCACATCAACCTACCCAACTCAAGCCACCCACATCAACACACCCAACTCAACATACCCACCTCAACCTTCCCACCTCAACACACCCACCTCAACCTACCCACCTCAACATTCCCACAACACACACAACTCAACCTACCCACCTCAACACACCCTCCTCATCACACCCACCTCAACATCCCCACCTCACCAAACCCACCTCAACACACCCATCTCAACACATCCAATTCAACACAACATCCTCCACACACCCACCTCAAAACACCCACCTCAACATCACCAAACTCAACCTACCCACCTCAACACCACCACCTCAAAACACACACCTCAACACACCCACCTCAAAGTCCCCAAATCAAAACACCCACCTCAACTCACCCACTTCAACACACCCCCCTCAACAAATCCACCTCAACACATCCACCTCAAAACACCCACCTCAAGACACACACCTCAACACACCCACCTCAACACACCCACCTCAACACTCCCAACTCATCCTACCCACCTCAACCTACCCACCTCAATACACCACCCTCAACACACCCACCTCAACACACCCACCTCAACCTACGCACCTCAACACACCCACCTCAACACACACAACTAATCCTACACACCTCAACAAACCCACCTCAACATACCCACCTCAACACACCCACCTCAACAAACCACCCTCAACACACCCACCTCAACACACCCACTTCAAACTACGCACCTCAACACACCCACCTCAACACACACAACTCATCCTACACACCTCAACAAACCCACCTCAACACACCCAACTCAACACACCCAACTCACACACCCACGTCAAGACACCGACCTCAACACACCCACCTCAACCTACCCACCTCAACATACACACCTCAACCTACCCACATCAACACACCCACCTCAACCTACCCAACTCAACACACCAACCTCAACACACCAACCTCAATATTCCCACCTCAACCTACCCACCTCAACCTACCCACCTCAACACACCGACCTCAACACAGCCACCTCAACATACCCACCTCTACACACCCACCTCAACACACCCACCTCAACAAACCCACCTCAACATAGCCACATCAACCTACCCACCTCCACACACCCACCTCAACACACCCACCTCAACACACACACCTCAACCTATCCACCTCAACCTACCCACCTCAACCTACCCACCTCAACCTACCCACCTCAACACACCCACCTCAACATTCCCACCGCAAACTACGTACCTCAGCACACCCAGCTCAACCTAACCACCTCAACATTCCCAACGCAAACTGCGCACCTCAACACATCCAACTCAACCTACCCACCTCAACCTACCCACCTCAACCTACCCACCTCAACCTACCCACCTCAACACACCCACCTCAAGCTATCCATTTCAACATTCCCACCGCAAACTACCCATCTCAACACATCCACCTCAACACAACCAATTCAACCTACCCACCTCAACGCACATACCTCAACGCGCCCACCTCAACCTACACACCTCAACCTGCCCACCTGAACCTACCCACCTCAACATACCCACCTCAACCTACCCACCTCAAACTACCCACCTCAACACACCCATCTCAACACACCCACCTCAACCTACCCACCTCAACCTACCAGCCACAACACACCCACCTCAACCTACCCACCTCAACACACCGACCTCAACACACAAACCTCAACATCCCCACTTCAACACACCCACCTCAACATCCCCACCTCAACATATCGACCTCAACACACCCACCTCAACACATCCACCTCAACAAACCCAGCATAACTCATCCACCTCAACACACCCACCTCAACCTACCCACCTCATCTACCCACCTCAACCTATCCACCTCAATTCACCCACCTCAACCTACACACCTCAACCTACCCACCTCAAAACACCCACCTCAAACTACACACCTCAACAACCCCACCGCAAACTACGTACCTCAACACACCCATCTCAACACACCCACCTCAACACACCCACCTCAACCTACCTACCTCAACAAACCCACCTCAACATACCCACCTCTACACACCCACCTCGACACACCCACCTCAACAAACCAACATCAGCAGAGCCTCCTCAACCTACCCACCTCAACACACCAACCTCAAAACACCCACTTCAACATACCCACCTCAACACACCCACATCAACCACCCACCTCATCACACCCACTTCAATACACTCACCTCAAAACACCCACCTCAACACACCCACCTCAAAACACCCACTTCAACACACCCACCTCAACACACCCACCTCAACACACCCACATCAACACACCCAGCTCAACACTCCCACCTCAACACACCCACTTCAACTACCCACCTCAACACACCCACCTCAACACATCCAACTCAACCCACCCAACTCAACACACCCATCTCAACAAACGTCCTCAACAAACCCACCTCAACACACCCCCCTCAACACAACCACCTCAGCACACCCACCTCAACACACCCACCTCAACCTACCCACCTCAACACATCCACCTCAACGCACCCACCTCAACCTACCCACCTCAACCTACCCACATCAACACACCCACCTCAACCTACCCAACTCAACACACCCACCTCAACAGACCCACCTCAACCAACCCACCTCAACCTACCCACCTCAACACAACCACCTCAACATACCCACCTCAAACTACGCACCTCAACACACCCACCTCAACACACACAACTCATCCTACACACCTCAACAAACCCACCTCAACACACCCAACTCAACACACCCAACTCACACACCCACGTCAAGACACCGACCTCAACACACCCACCTCAACCTACCCACCTCAACATACCCACCTCAACCTACCCACATCAACACACCCACCTCAACCTACCCAACTCAACACACCAACCTCAACACACCAACCTCAACATTCCCACCTCAACCTACCCACCTCAACCTACCCACCTCAACACACCGACCTCAACACAGCCACCTCAACATACCCACCTCTACACACCCACCTCAACACACCCACCTCAACAAACCCACCTCAACATAGCCACATCAACCTACCCACCTCCACACACCCACCTCAACACACCCACCTCAACACACACACCTCAACCTATCCACCTCAACCTACCCACCTCAACCTACCCACCTCAACCTACCCACCTCAACCTACCCACCTCAACACACCCACCTCAACACACCCACCTCAACATTCCCACCGCAAACTACGTACCTCAGCACACCCAGCTCAACCTAACCACCTCAACATTCCCAACGCAAACTGCGCACCTCAACACATCCAACTCAACCTACCCACCTCAACCTACCCACCTCAACCTACCCACCTCAACCTACCCACCTCAACACACCCACCTCAAGCTATCCATCTCAACATTCCCACCGCAAACTACCCATCTCAACACATCCACCTCAACACAACCAATTCAACCTACCCACCTCAACGCACATACCTCAACGCGCCCACCTCAACCTACACACCTCAACCTGCCCACCTGAACCTACCCACCTCAACATACCCACCTCAACCTACCCACCTCAAACTACCCACCTCAACACACCCATCTCAACACACCCACCTCAACCTACCCACCTCAACCTACCAGCCACAACACACCCACCTCAACCTACCCACCTCAACACACCGACCTCAACACACAAACCTCAACATCCCCACTTCAACACACCCACCTCAACATCCGAACCTCAACATATCGACCTCAACACACCCACCTCAACACATCCACCTCAACAAACCCAGCATAACTCATCCACCTCAACACACCCACCTCAACCTACCCTCCTCATCTACCCACCTCAACCTACCCACCTCAATTCACCCACCTCAACCTACACACCTCAACCTACCCACCTCAAAACACCCACCTCAAACTACACACCTCAACAACCCCACCGCAAACTACGTACCTCAACACACCCATCTCAACACACCCACCTCAACACACCCACCTCAACCTACCTACCTCAACAAACCCACCTCAACATACCCACCTCTACACACCCACCTCGACACACCCACCTCAACAAACCAACATCAACAGAGCCTCCTCAACCTACCCACCTCAACACACCAACCTCAAAACACCCACTTCAACATACCCACCTCAACACACCCACATCAACCACCCACCTCATCACACCCACTTCAATACACTCACCTCAAAACACCCACCTCAACACACCCACCTCAAAACACCCACTTCAACACACCCACCTCAACACACCCACCTCAACACACCCACATCAACACACCCAGCTCAACACTCCCACCTCAACACACCCACTTCAACTACCCACCTCAACACACCCACCTCAACACATCCAACTCAACCCACCCAACTCAACACACCCATCTCAACAAACGTCCTCAACAAACCCACCTCAACACACCCCCCTCAACACAACCACCTCAGCACACCCACCTCAACACACCCACCTAAACACACCCACCTCAACACACCCACCTCAACACACCCACCTCAACCTACCCACCTCAACACACCCACCTCAACACATCCACCTCAACCTACCCACCTCAACCTACCCACCACAACACACCCACCTCAAAACACCCAACTCATCCTACCCACCTCAACACACCCACCTCAACCTACCCACCTCAACACACCCACCTTAATACACCCACCTCTACCTACCAACCTGACCCAACCCACCTCAACAGACCCACCTCAACACACCCACCTCAACCTACCCACCTCAACCTACCCACCTCAACCTACCCACCTCAACACACCCACCTCAACCTACGCAACTCAACGGATCCACCTCAACGCACCCACCTCAACCTGCACACCTCAACCTAACCACCTCAAGCCACCCACATCAACACAACCAACTCAACCTATCCACCTCAACCTTCCCACAACACACCCAACTCAACCTACCCACCTCAACACACCCTCCTCATCACACCCACCTCATCATCCCCACCTCACCAAACCCACCTCAACACACCCATCTCAACACATCCAATTCAACACCACCACCTCAAAACACACACCTCAACACACCCACCTCAACACCACCACCTCAAAATACACACCTCAACACACCCACCTCAACATCACCACCTCAAAACACCCACCTCAACTCACCCACCTCAACACACCCCCCTCAACACATCCACCTCAACACATCCACCTCAACACACCCACCTCAAGACACACACCTCAACATACCCACCTAAACACACCCACTTCAACACACCCACCTCAAAATACCCAGCTCAACACACCCACCTCAACACACCCACCTCAATACACCCATCTCAACACACCCACTTCAACACACCCACCTCATCACACCCACCTCAACACACCCACCTCAACACACCCATCTCAACACACCCACCTCTACACACCCACCTCAAGACACACACCTCAACACACCCACCTCAAAATACCCACCTCAACACACCCAACTCACACACCCACCTCAACACACCCACCTCAACACACCACCTCAACACACCCACCTCAACATACCCACCTCAACACACCCACCTCAACACACTCAGCTCACACACCAACCTCAATACACCCACCTCAACACACCCATCTCAACGTACCCACCTCAACACACCCACCTCAAACTAAACACCAAAACACACGCACCTCAACACAGCCACCTATACACACGCAACTCACACACCCAACTCAATACACCCACCTCTTCGTACCCCCCCTCAACACACCCACCTCAATCTACCCAACTCAACACAGCCACATCAACAAACCCACCTCAGCCTACCCATCTCAACACACCAACCTCAACACACCTACCTCAACATACCCACCTCAACATACCCACCTCAACATACCCACCTCAACAAATCCACTTCAACACACCCACCTCAACCTACCCACCTCGACACACTCACCTCGACACAATCACCTCAACACAACCACCTGAAGACACCCACCTCAACCTACCCACCTCAAGCCACCCACATCAACACCCCCAACATCAACACACCCACCTCATCACACCCACCTCAACAGACCTACCTCAACCTACCCACCTCAACACACCGACCTCAAAACACCCACCTCAACCTACCCACCTCAACATACCCACTGCAAACAACCCACCTCAACACACGCACCTCAACCTACCAACCTGACCCTACACACCTCAACACACCCACCTCAACCTTCCCACCTCAACACACCCACCTCAACACTCCCACCTCAAAACACCCACTTCAAACTACCTACCTCAACATACCCACCGCAATCTACCCACCTCAACACACCCACCTCAACACACCCAACTCAACGCACCAACCTCAACACACCCTCCTCAACCTACCCAACTCAACACATCAACCTCAACCTACCCACCTCAACACACCAACCTCAACACACCCACCTCAAAATACCCACCTCAGCCTACCCACCTCAACACAACCATCTCAACACACCCACCTCAACCTACCCACCTCAACACATCCACCTCAACGCACCCACCTCAACCTACCCACCTCAACCTACCCACATCAACACACCCACCTCAACCTACCCACCTCAACACACCCACCTCAACAGACCCACCTCAACCAACCCACCTCAACCTACCCACCTCAACACAACCACCTCAACATACCCACCTCAAACTACGCACCTCAACACACCCACCTCAACACACACAACTCATCCTACACACCTCAACAAACCCACCTCAACACACCCAACTCAACATACCCACCTCAACCTACCCACCACAACACACCCCCCTCAAAACACCCACCTCAACTTACCCACCTCAACACACCCACCTCAAAAGACGCTCGTCAACCTTCAAACTACATCAAACCCAGAATAACCTAACCACCTCAACACACCCACCTCAACTCACCCAACTCAACATACCCACCTCAACCTACCCACCTCAACATACCCACCTCAACCTACCCACCTCAACACACCCACCTCAACCTACCCACCTCAACACACCCACCTCAACAAACCCACCTCAACATTCCCACCTCAACATACCAACCTCAACATACCCACCTCAGCATACCCACCTCAACACACCCACCTCAGCACATCCACCTCAACACAGCCACCTCAACACACATACCTCAACTGACCCACCTCAACACAGCCACCTCAACACACCCACCTCAACACACCCACCTCAACACACGCACTTCAACCCACCCTCCTCAAAACACCCACCTCAACGTACCCACCTCAATGTACCCACCTCAACGTACCCACCTCAGCACGCCCACCTCCGCACGCCCACCTCCGCACGCCCACCTCCGCACGCCCACCTCCACACGCCCAACTCCACACGCCCTCCTCAACACGCCCACCTCCACACGCCCACCTCCACACGCCCGCCTCATCACGCCCAACTAATCACGCCCACCTCAACACGCCCACCTCAGCACGCCCACCTCATCACGCCCACCTCAACACACCCACCTCAACGCACCCACCTCAACGCACCCACCTCAACGCACCCACCTCGACGCACCCACCTCAACACACACACCTGTACACACCCACCTCAACGTACCCACCTCAACGTACCCACCTCATCTCAGTACCTCGACACGCCCACCTCAAAACACCCTCCTCAACACACCCTCCTCAACACACCCACCTGAAAATACCCACCTCAACATGCACACCTCAACACGCACACCTCAACACGCACACCTCAACGTACCCACCTCAATACACCCACCTCAATACACCCACCTCAATACACCCACCACAACATACCTCCTCAACATACCTCCTCTACACACGCCCCTCTACACACCCTCCTCTACACACCATCCTCAACACACCCACCTGAAAATACGCACCTCAACACACCTCCTCAACATACCTCCTCAACATACCTCCTCTACATACGCTCCTCTACACACCCTCCTCTACACACCATCCTCAACACACCCACGTGAAAATACCCACCTCAACACACCCACATCAACACACCCACTTCAACACACCCACCTCAAAATCCCCAGCTCAACACACCCACCTCAAAATACCCACCTCAACACACCCACCTCAACACACCCACCTCATCACACCCACCTCAACACACCCACCTCATCACACCCACATCAACACACCCACCTCAACACACCCACCTCAACACACCCATCTCAACACACCCACCTCTACACACCCACCTCAACACACCCACCTCAACACACCCAGCTCAACACACCCATCTCAATACACCCACATCAACACACCCACCTCAAGGCACACACCTCAACACACCCACCTCAAAATACCCACCTCAACACACCCACCTCAACACACCCACCTCAACGTACCCCCCTCAAGACACCCACCTAAACACACCCAACTCACACACCCACATCAACACACCCACCTGAACACACCCACCTCAACACACCCACCTCAACACACCCACCTCAACATACCCACCTCAACACACCCACCTCAACACACTCAACTCACACACCAACCTCAATACACCCACCTCAACACACCCATCTCAACATACCCACCTCAACACACCCACCTCAAACTAACCACCAAAACACACGCAACTCAACATAGCTACCTATACACACGAAACTCACACACCCACCTCAATACACCCACCTCTTCGTACCCACCTCAACACACCCACCTCAACACACCCACCTCAATCTACCCAACTCAACACACCCACATCAACAAACCCACCTCAGCCAACCCATCTCAACACACCAACCTCAACACACCCACCTCAACATACCCACCTCAACCTACCCACCTCAACCTACCCACCTCGACACACTCACCTCGACACAATCACCTCAACACAACCACCTGAAGACACCCACCTCAATCTACCCACCTCAAGCCACCCACATCAACACCCCCAACATCAACACACCCACCTCAACACACCCACCTCAACAGACCTACCTCAACCTACCCACCTCAACACACCGACCTCAAAACACCCACCTCAACCTACCCACCTCAACATACCCACTGCAAACAACCCACCTCAACACACCCACCTCAACAGACCTACCTGACCCTACACAACTCAACACACACACCTCAACCTTCCCACCTCAACACACCCACCTCAACACTCCCACCTCAAAACACCCACTTCAAACTACCCACCTCAACATACCCACCGCAATCTACCCACCTCAACACACCCACCTCAACACACTCAACTCAACCTACCCACCTCAACACACTCACCTCAATCTGCCCAACTCAACGCACCAACCTCAACACACCCTCCACAAAATACCCAACTCAACACATCAACCTCAACCTACCCACCTCAACACACCAACCTCAAAACACCCACCTCAAAATACCCACCTCAAAATAGCCACCTGAACCTACCCACCACAACACAACCACCTCAACACACCCACCTCAACCTACCCACCTCAACACATCCACCTCAACACACCCACCTCAACCTACCCACCTCAACCTACCCACCTCAACACACCAACCTCAACACACCCACCTCAAAATACCCACCTCAAAATACCCACCTCAGCCTACCCACCACAACACAACCACCTCAACACACCCACCTCAACCTACCCACCTCAACACATCCACCTCAACACACCCACCTCAGCAGACCCATCTCAACCAACCCACCTCAACCTACCCACCTAAACACAGCCACCGCAACCTACCCACCACAACACACCCCCCTCAAAACACCCACCTCAACTTACCCACCTCAACACACCCACCTCAACTGACCCTCGTCAACCTACCAACTACAACAAACCCACAATAACCTAACCACCTCAACACACCCACCTCAACTCACCCAACTCAACATACCCACCTCAACCTACCCACCTCAACGTACCCACCTCAACACACCCACCTCAACACACCCAGCTCAACACAGCCACCTCAACACACCCACCTCAACTCACCCACCTCAACAAACCCAACTCATCCTACTAACCTCAACACAGTCACCTCAACACACCCACCTCAACACACCCACCTCAACAAATCCACCTCAACATTCCCACCTCAACTTACCAACCTCAACAAACCCACCTCAACCTACCATTCTCAACACACCCACCTCAACACACCCACCTCAACACACCCACCTCAACGTACCCACCTCAACCTACCCACCTCAACACTCCCAACTCATCCTAACTACCTCAACCTACCCACATCAACATGCCCACCTCAACACACCATCCTCAACACACCCACCTCAACCTACCCACCTCAACACGCCCACCTCAACACACCCACCTCAACACACCCACCTCAACATACCCTCTTCAACATACCCACCTCAACACACCCTCTTCAACATACCCTCCTCAATACACCCAACTCAACACATCCACCTCAACACACCCACCTCAACACACTCACCTCAACACACCCACCTCAACACACCCACCTCAACCTACCCACCTCAACACACCAACATCAAAACACCCACCTCTACATATCCACCTCAACATTCCCACCTCAACTACCCACCTCATCACACCCACTTCAATACACTCACCTCAACATATCCATCTCAACACACCCACCTCAACACACCCACCTCAACACACCCACTTCAACACACCCACCTCAACACACCCAACTCAACACACCAACCTCAACACACCCACCTCAACACACCCACCTCAACACACCCACCTCAACACACCCACCTCAACATGCCCACCTCAAAATGCCCACCTCAACACGCCAACCTCAACCTACCCACCTCAACACATCCACCTCAACACACCCACCTCAAACTTTCCACGTCAACCTACCGACCTCAACCTAACTACCTCAACCTAACCACATCAATACACCCACCTCTCCCTACCAGCCTCAAAATACCCACCTAAACACACTCAACTCACACACCCACGTCAATACACCTACCTCAACACACCCACCTCAACACACCAACCTCAACCTACCCACCTCAACACACCCACCTCAAACTACCCACATCAACACACCCACGGCCACCTACACAACTCAACACACCAACCTCAACACACCAACCTCAACATTCCCACCTCAACCTACCCACCTCAACCTACCCACCTCAACACACCCACCTCAACACACCCACCTCAACACACCCACCTTAACACACCCTCCTCAACATACCCACCTCAACACACCCACCTCAACAAACCCACCTCAACACACCCACCTCAACATACCCACCTCAACACACACACCTCAACCTACCCACCACAACCTACCCACCTCAACCTACCCACCTCAACACAATCATTTCAACATTCCCACCGCAAACTACGCAACTCAGCACACCCAACTCAACCTAACCTCCTCAACATTCCCACCGCAAACTATGCACCTCAACACATCCAAATCAACCTACCCACCTCAACCTACCCACCTCAACCTACCCACCTCAACCTACCCACCTCAACACTCCCACCTCAACACACCCACCTCATGACACCCACCTCATCACACCCACCTCATCACACCCACCTCAACACACCCACCTCGACACACCCACCTCGACACACCCACCTCGACACATCCAACTCGACACATCCACCTCAACATACCCACCTCAACATACCCACCTCAAGATACCCACATCAACACTCCCACATCAACACACCCACATCAACACACCCACATCAACACACCCACCTGAACACACCCACCTCAACACACCCACCTCAACACACCCACCTCAACATACCCACCTCAACACACCCACCTCAATACACTCAACTCACACACCAACCTCAATACACCCACCTCAACACACCCATCTCAACGTACCCACCTCAACACACACACCTCAAACTAACCACCAAAACACACGCAACTCAACATAGCCACCTATACACACGCAACTCACACACCCACATCAATACACCCACCTCTTCGTACCCACCTCAACACACCCACCTCAACACACCCACCTCAATCTACCCAACTCAACACACCCACATCAACATACCCACCTCAACCTACCCACCTCAACATACCCACCTCAACAAATCCACCTCAACGCACCCACCTCAACCTACCCACCTCGACACACTCACCTCGACACAATCACCTCAACACAACCACCTGAAGACACCCACCTCAATCTACCCACCTCAAGCCACCCACATCAACACCCCCAACATCAACACACCCACCTCAACACACCCACCTCAACAGACCTACCTCAACCTACCCACCTCAACACACCGACCTCAAAACACCCACCTCAACCTACCCACCTCAACATACCCACCGCAAACAACCCACCTCAGCGCACCCACCTCAACAGACCTACCTGACCCTACACAACTCAACACACACACCTCAACCTTCCCACCTCAACACACCCACCTCAACACTCCCACCTCAAAACACCCACTTCAAACTACCCACCTCAACATACCCACCGCAATCTACCCACCTCAACAAACCCACCTCAACACACCCAACTCAACCTACCCACCTCAACACACTCACCTCAATCTGCCCAACTCAATGCACCAACCTCAACACACCCTCCACAAAATACCCAACTCAACACATCAACCTCAACCTACCCACCTCAACACACCAACCTCAACACACCCACCTCAAAATACCCACCTCAAAATACCCACCTGAGCCTACCCACCACAACACAACCACCTCAACACACCCATCTCAACCTACCCACCTCAACACATCCACCTCAACACACCCACCTCAACCTACCCACCTCAACCTACCCACATCAACACACCGACCTCAACCTACCCACCTCAACACACCCACCTCAGCAGACCCATCTCAACCAACCCACCTCAACCTACCCACCTAAACACAGCCACCTCAACATACCCACCTCAACCTACCCACCACAACACACCCTCCTCAAAACACCCACCTCAACTTACCCACCTCAACACACCCACCTCAACTGACCCTCGTCAACCTACCAACTACAACAAACCCACAATAACCTAACCACCTCAACACACCCACCTCAACTCACCCAACTCAACATACCCACCTCAACCTACCCACCTCAACGTACCCACCTCAACACACCCACCTCAACACACCCAGCTCAACACAGCCACCTCAACACACCCACCTCAACCTACCCACCTCAACAAACCCAACTCATCCTACCAACCTCAACACAGTCACCTCAACACACCCACCTCAACACACCCACCTCAACAAATCCACCTCAACATTCCCACCTCAACTTACCCACCTCAACAAACCCACCTCAACCTACCATTCTCAACACACCCACCTCAACAATACCACCTCAACACACCCACCTCAACACACCCACCTCAACACACCCACCTCAACGTACCCACCTCAACCTACCCACCTCAACACTACCAACTCATCCTAACTACCTCAACCTACCCACATCAACATGCCCACCTCAACACACCATCCTCAACACACCCACCTCAACCTACCCACCTCAACACGCCCACCTCAACACACCCACCTCAACACACCCTCTTCAACATACCCTCCTCAATACACCCAACTCAACACATCCACCTCAACACACCCACCTCAACACACTCACCTCAACACACCCACCTCAACACACCCACCTCAACCTACCCACCTCAACACACCAACATCAAAACACCCACCTCTACATACCCACCTCAACATTCCCACCTCAACTACCCACCTCATCACACCCACTTCAATACACTCACCTCAACACATCCACCTCAACACACCCACCTCAACACACCCACCTCAACACACCCACTTCAACACACCCAACTCAACACACCCACCTCAACACACCCACCTCAACACACCCACCTCAACACACCCACCTCAACATGCCCACCTCAAAATGCCCACCTCAACACGCCAACCTCAACCTACCCACCTCAACACACCCACCTCAACACACCCACATCAACTACCCACCTCAACATACCCAACTCACACACCCGCCTCAACACATCCACCTCAACACACCCACCTCAAACTTTCCACGTCAACCTACCGACCTCAACCTAACTACCTCAACCTAACCACATCAATACACCCACCTCTCCCTACCAGCCTCAAAATACCCACCTAAACACACCCACCTCAACACACCCAACTCACACACCCACGTCAATACACCTACCTCAACACACCCAGCTCAACACACCAACCTCAACCTACCCACCTCAACACACCCACCTCAAACTACCCACATCAACACACCCACGGCCACCTACACAACTCAACACACCAACCTCAACACACCAACCTCAACATTCCAACCTCAACCTACCCACCTCAACCTACCCACCTCAACACACCCACCTCAACACACCCACCTCAACACACCCACCTTAACACACCCTCCTCAACATACCCACCTCAACACACCCACCTCAACAAACCCACCTCAACACACCCACCTCAACATACCCACCTCAACACACACACCTCAACCTACCCACCACAACCTACCCACCTCAACCTACCCACCTCAACACAACCATTTCAACATTCCCACCGCAAACTACGCAACTCAGCACACCCAACTCAACCTAACCTCCTCAACATTCCCACCGCAAACTATGCACCTCAACACATCCAAATCAACCTACCCACCTCAACCTACCCACCTCAACCTACCCACCTCAACCTACCCACCTCAACACACCCACCTCAAACTCACCACCTCAAACTACCCAACTCAACACACCCAACTCAAGCTACACACCTCAACACTCCCACCTCAACACACCCACCTCACGACACCCACCTCATCATACCCACCTCATCACACCCACCTCAACACACCCACCTCGACACACCCACCTCGACACACCCACCTCGACACATCCAACTCGACACATCCACCTCAACATACCCACCTCAACATACCCACCTCAAGATACCCACATCAACACACCCACCTCAACAACACCCACCTCAACACGCCCACCTCAACACGCCCCCTCAACACGCCCGCCTCAACACGTCAACCTCAACACGCCCACCTCAACACGCCCACCTCAACCCGCTCACCTCAACACGCCCACCTCAACACACCAACCTCAACACGCCCACCTCAACACGCCCACCTCAACACACCCATCTCAACACGCCCACCTCAACGCAGCCATCTCAACGCAGCCACCTCAACATACCCACCTCAACACACCCACCTCAACACACCCACCTCAATACACCCACCTCAACGCACCCACCTCAACCACCCACCTCAACATACCTCCTCAACACACCCTCCTCAACACACCAACCTGAAAATATGCACATCAACACGCACACTTCAAGATGCACACCTCAACACAGCCACCTCAACGCACCAACCTCAACATACCCACCTCAACACACCCACCTCAACACACCCACCTCAACATACCCACTTCAACACACCCTCCTCAACGTACCCACCTCAACGTACCCACCTCAGCACGCCCACCTCGACACGCCCACCTCAACACGCCCACCTCGACACGTCGTCCTCCAGACGCCCAGCTCCACACGCCCACCTCAACACGCCCACCTCAACACACCCACCTCAACACACCCACAACAATATACCCACCACAATATACCCACCTCAACACCCACCTCAACACGCACACCTCAACACGCCAACCTCAACCCGCCCACCTCAGCAGAACCACCTCAACACACCCACGTCAACACACCCACATCAACACACGCACCTCAACACACGCACCTCAACACACCCACCTCAACACACCCACCTCAACACATCCACCTCAACACACCCACCTCAACACGTCCACATCAACACGCCCAGCTCAACACACCCACAACAACACACGCACCTCAAAATTCCCACCTCAACGCGTCCTCCTCTGCACGCCCACCTCCACACGCCCACCTCAGCACACACACTTCAACACACAAACTTCAACACACCCACCTCAATGTACCCACCTCAACGTACCCACCTCAACATACCCACCTCGAAAACCCACCTCAACAAACCCACCTCAACATTCCCACCTCAACATACCCACCTCAACATACCCACCTCAACATACCCACCTCAACACACCCACCTCAACACATCCACCTCAACACAGCCACCTCAACACACACACCTCAACAGACCCACCTCAACACACCCACCTCAACACACCCACCTCAACACACGCACTTCAACCCACCCTCCTCAACACACCCACCTCAACGTACCCACCTCAGCACGCCCACCTCCGCACGCCCACCTCCGCACGCCCACCTCCACACGCCCACCTCCACACGCCCAACTCCACACGCCCACCTCAACGCTCCCACCTCCACACGCCCACCTCATCACGCCCAACTAATCACGCCCACCTCAACACGCCCACCTCAGCACGCCCACCTCATCATGACCACCTCAACACACCCACCTCAATGCACCCACCTCAACGCACCCACCTCAACACACACACCTGTACACACCTACCTCAACGTACCCACCTCAACGTACCCACCTCATCTCAGCCACCTTGACACGCCCACCTCAAAACACCCTCCTCAACACACCCTCCTCAACACACCCACCTGAAAATACCCACCTCAACACGCACACCTCAACACGCACACCTCAACGTACCCACCTCAATACACCCAACTCAATACACCCACCTCAATACACCCACCTCAATACACCCACCACAACATACTTCCTCAACACACCCTCCTCAACACACCCACCTGAAAATACCCACCTCAACACACCTCCTCAACATACCTCCTCAACATACCTCCTCTACACACGCTCCTCTACACACCCTCCTCTACACACCATCCTCAACACACCCACCTGAAAATACCCACCTCAACACACCCACATCAAGGCACCCACCACAAAATACCCACCTCCACACGCCCCCCTCCACACGCCCCTTCCACATGCCCCCCTGCAAACACCCCCTCCACACGCCCCCCTCCACATGCCCTCTCCACACGCCCCCCTCCACACGCACACCTCCACAAGCCCGCCTCAACACGCACACCTCAACACGCACACCTCAACACGCCCACCTCAACATGCCCACTTCAACATGCCCATCTCAACATGCCCACCTCAACACGCCCACCTCAACACACCCACTTCAACACGCCCACCTCAACCTACCCACCTCAACACACCCACCTCAACACACCCAACTCAACACACCCATCTCAACACACCCACCTCAACACACGCACATCAAAATTCCCACCTCAACACACCCACCTCAACACATCCACCTCAACACACCCTTCTCAGCACACTCACCTCAACAAACCTCCTCAACAAACCCACCTCAACATACCCACCTCAACATACCCAGCTCAACATACCCACCTCAACAAACCCACCTCAACATACCCACCTCAACATACCCACCTCAATACACCTACCTCAACCTACTCACCTCAACACACCCACCTCAACACGCACACCTCAACAAACCCACCTCAACACACCCACCTCAACACAGCCACCTCAACACAGCCACCACAACGCACCCACCTCAACACAGCCACCTCATCTCACCCACCTCAACGTACCCACCTCATCTCACCCACCTCAACATAACCACCTCAACACACCCACTTCAACATATCACCTCAACAATCCCACTTCAACATATCACCTCAATGCACCCACCTTCACACGCGCACCTCAACACGCCCCCCCTCAACACACCCACCTCAACACACCCACTTCAACACGCCCACCTCAACCTACCCACCTCAACTCACCCACCTCAACACACCCAACTCAACACACCCATCTCAACACACCCACCTCAACACACGCACATCAAAATTCCCACCTCAACACACCCACCTCAACACATCCACCTCAACACACCCTTCTCAGCACACTCACCTCAACAAACCTCCTCAACAAACCCACCTCAACATACCCACCTCAACATACCCAGCTCAACATACCCACCTCAACAAACCCACCTCAACATACCCACCTCAACATACCCACCTCAATACACCTACCTCAACCTACTCACCTCAACACACCCACCTCAACACGCACACCTCAACAAACCCACCTCAACACACCCACCTCAACACAGCCACCTCAACACAGCCACCACAACGCACCCACCTCAACACAGCCACCTCATCTCACCCACCTCAACGTACCCACCTCATCTCACCCACCTCAACATAACCACCTCAACACACCCACTTCAACATATCACCTCAACAATCCCACTTCAACATATCACCTCAATGCACCCACCTTCACACGCGCACCTCAACACTCCCCCCCTCAACACACCCACCTCAACACGCCCACCTCAACACGCCCACCTCAACACGCCCACCTCAACACACCCACTTCAACACACCCACCTCAACACACCCAGCACAATATACCCACCTCAACGTAGCCACCTCAACGCAGCCATCTCAACACACCCACATCAACACACCCACCTCGACACACCCACCTCCACACACCCACCTCAACACACCCACATCAACACACCCACTTCCACACACCCACCTCCACACGCCCACCTCATCACGCCCACCTCAGCACGCCCACCTCTTCACGTCCACCTCATCACGCCCACCTCATCACGCCCACCTAATCACGCCCACCTCCACATGCCCACGTCCACACGCCCACGTCCACACGCCCACGTCCACACACCCACCTCCACACGCCCACCTCATCACGCCCACCTCAACACGTCCACCTCAACGCACCCACCTCAACGCACCCACCTCAACGCACCCACCTCAACAAACCCACCTCAACACACCCACTTCAACACACCCAACTCAACACACCCACCTCAACACACCCTCCTCAACACACACACCTCAACACACCCACCTCAACGTACCCACCTCAACGTACCCACCTCATCTCAGCCACCTCAACACGCCCACCTCAACACGCCCACCTCAACACACCCTCCTCTACACACCCTCCTCTACACACCCACCTGAAAATACCCTCCTCCACACACCTCGTTCACACACCTCCTCAACATACCTCCTCAACACACCCTCCTCTACACACCCTCCTCTACACACCCGCCTCTACATACCCTCCTCTACACACCCTCCTCAACACGCCCACCTGAAAATACCCACCTCATCTCAGCCAACTCAGCACACCCTCCTCAACCTGCCCACCTCCACACGCCCACCTCCACACGCCCACCTCATCGCGCCCACCTCATCGCGTCCACCTCAACGCACCCACCTCAACGTACCCACCCACCTCAACATGCCCACCTCAACACGCACACCCCAACACGCACACCTCAACACGCACACCTCAACACGCACACCTCAACACACCCACCTCAACACGCACACCTCAACACGCACACCTCAACACACCCACCTCAACACAGCCACCTCAACACAGCCACCTCATCTCACCCACCTCAACGTACCCACCTCATCTCACCCACCTCAACATAACCACCTCAACACACCCACTTCAACATATCACCTCAACAATCCCACTTCAACATATCACCTCAATGCACCCACCTTCACATGCGCACCTCAACACGCCCCCCTCAACACGCCCACCTCAACACGCCCACCTCAACACGCCCACCTCAACACACCCACTTCAACACACCCACCTCAACACACCCACCTCAACACACCCTCCTCTACACACCCTCCTCTACACACCCACCTGAAAATACCCACCTCCACACACCTCCTCCACACACCTCCTCAACATACCTCCTCAACACACCCTCCTCTACACACCCTCCTCTACACACACGCCTCTACATACCCTCCTCTACACACCCTCCTCAACACACCCACCTGAAAATACCCACCTCATCTCAGCCAACTCAGCACACCCTCCTCAACCTGCCCACCTCCACACGCCCACCTCCACACGCCCACCTCATTGCGCCCACCTCATCGCGTCCACCTCAACGCACCCACCTCAACGTACCCACCCACCTCAACACGCCCACCTCAACACGCACACCTCAACACGCACACCTCAACACGCACACCTCAACACGCACACCTCAACACACCCACCTCAACACGCACACCTCAACACGCACACCTCAACACACCCACCTCAACACGCCCACCTCAACATGCACACCTCAACACGCACACCTCAACACACCCACCTCAACACGCACACCTCAACACGCACACCTCAACACACCCACCTCAACACGCACACCTCAACACGCACACCTCAACTCACCCGCCTCAACACGCTCACCTCAACTCACCCACCTCAACACGCACACCTCAACACAGCCACCTCAACACACCCACCTCAACACACCGACCTCAAAATACCCACCTCAACGTGCCCACCTCAATGTGCCCACCTCATCTCACCCACCTCAGTACAACCACCTCAACACACCCACCTCAATACACCCACCTCAACACACCCACCTCAACACACCCACCTCAACACACCCAACTCAGTACACCCACCTCAACACACCCACCTCAGTACACCCACCTCAACACACCCACCTCAACACACCCACCTCAACACACCCACCTTAAAATACCCACCTCATTTCACTCACCTCAGCACACCCACCTCAACACACCCACCTCTGTACAAAATTAATGACTGATATAAATGACATAGAAATTCAAGTTCTTCTAAATCACAAAACATTTGAATGTGTAATAATGAGCAACGTTTATTGATGAAGATGGAGAAGCTAGGGATGAGATTTGTGATAATTTGATGATCTTTATGAGGAACTCACTGAATATTGGGAATGTTTATGGAAGTTGGACACAGGCTAGCATAGTGTCCATATTCAAATGGCATCTAAAAGCCAATGACAGGCTCATCAGTCTTTCTTCAATTCTACACAAAATAATGGATTTAATTGTCAGGGGTAAACTTTCGGGTTATTTGTATAATCAAACTAATAAACCACAGAGATTCGGAAGGTCATGTCTTACCAACTCCCTTGATCTTTTAAAAAGTGCTTCTGGCGCAGTGTGATAAATACTCTGAATTACTTGACTGGAAACTTGAAAAAAACATTTCACTAAATTGAACATGGAAAGTTGAAACTTGGAATGGATGGGAACTTGGCTGAAGAGTTACTAATGGATATTCATTTGAGCGCTTACAGCTGAGATGGTGGAAGTATGAAGTCGGCTGCCACAGAGATCAGTACTGGAAAAGATGTATCTAATTTACATCATTGATATCAGAACCCAATGCAATATGTTCAATTTTACAGATGATTCAGGAAAACAGGGAACATTCACTGCAGTGGATTTGGAAGAGACAACTGAGAAATGACAGACCAGATTGGACAAAAGATGTAAACTTTTTAAAAGATGTAAATCTGAACAAGTACAAACAATAATAAAGTACTGGGCAAGGAAATACATGAAATGCTATTAGAACAGTTAGGGATAAATTTCAAAGAATCCCAAGAATCTTGGTAACTTTTGATGTCCACCGCTGAATGAAGCAAATAGAATCCAGTCGATAGAGCAGACTATAACTCGGAGAAGGTCATGTTAGAATCATCTAGCACTCTGGTCAAACCACACTGTCACTGCTGTGTCCTGTATGGAAAAGAACCAGGAGGCTGATTCTTAGGGTGGAACTTTCTGTGCCTGTTGGCATCGCGTGTCATGGCGAGTATGAGCGGACAATATGTTGGGAAGGCCAGAAATCGGTTTAACAACATCGTGAAAGCAGTTTGCGATTGTCCGTTCCGCCCATCAATGGTCAGCTACCTTTCCCGCTGCCTGAAGTTGGGAAATTTATTTTAATCCATCTGCATATCATTACAAGCCCTGCTCACTGGAATCATCCCCCCACATTGGATGATCTGGGCATGTTCGGCATGATTACACACCGACGTGTTTCACAACAGCATTTATAAGGCGTGCACCTGCTGAGCTGCACTTTGAGGGGAACTCGGAGATTAGTGCACACAAACATTGTGCAGCGCTCGTGAGGGTCTCCTGCTGGACTCTGATGCTCAGGAGCCACACATTCAACCGAGGGCACAGGCAAGCTGCTGCTTCCCGGCTGGCTGACCGTGTGATACCAGGGCAAGGGCTGCATTGCGGCTGGGGCAAGTTGGGGCAGGCAAGGGCCACGCTGCATTTAGGGTGAGCTGAGGGGGCAAATGCTGCTCTGCGGCTGATGGTGGTGCATAAGCAAGGGCTGGTCGGTGGGGGGAGGGAAGCAGCCTCACATTAGGGAACCTTAGCGTAAAGTAACCATTCCTGTGCAGCTGAGGTAGTTCAGGCACAGCTTGGAGTTGGGCCTCTAGCATTTCTACCCAGTTAAGCAATGCAGAGGCATGAAAATGCCACCAAATGCTCCAGAGATTTTCACCCCTCAGGCACAGACTGCAAACTAATGAGCGTTTTAGGGGACTGCAGAACAATTGGATGACTGGGCACATTGTACAGTCTCCTTGCTAAATCTGGTCATGGAGCAGTCACTGTGGAGGTGCTCACAACCCCTTACAATGTCAGCGTCCCGGTTTGGACCAGTCTGCCCCATGGTTCAAGCTAACAGTGCAGCCTTGCAGTGTGGGTTAGGGGAATGTCTGTCCCTGAGCTGAGAGCATAGCCTGCAGTCCAATGGGCAAAGCTGCCCCCAGTCAGTCAGGTAGAGTGGGGGTGGAGGTGGGTGGGGCTTTGAGCAGCTTATGCAGCTCACTAAACTCTGGCCATCCAAGCGGTGGCCAGCACTCTCCAGGATGAGTTAAGGGTCCGATGGACAAACAAGAGAGATTCTTAGTACACCCATGCTAACCCACGCCTCTCTCTCTTTCATCCTGCAGGGGGAATACATCAGGATTGTGGAGCCTGGTAAACTAGCTGTTTGCCTCATGACTTACAGAGAGTGGAGATGAAGGAGAAGAGAGTGACAGAGGCACCTGGCTGAATAGAGGGAGGAACAGCACCCTTACTACCTACCCGAGGATCATTACCAGTGCCACGTGCTGGTCAGGGTAGAAATAACAGGATATATCAGATGAATACATGGCTGAAGAGATAGTGTGAGGGGGAGGGTTTCAGATTCCTGGGACATTTGGACCGGTTCTGGAGGAGGTGGGACCAGTACAAACTGGACAGGTTACACCTGGGCAGGACTGGGGCTGATGTCCTTGGGGGAACATTTGCTAGAGTGGTTGGGGAGGGTTTAAACTAAAATGGCAGGGGGATGGGAACCTATGCAAGGAGTCAGGGGAGGGGAATTAAGGACAAGAACAAAAGACAGAAAGAGGAATAAGAAAAGTGATGGTCAGAGAAATCAAGGGCAAGAATCAAACAGGGCCTCCGTGAAAAATAGCGAGAACGGGACAAGTAATGTTAAAAAGACAATCCTTAAGACTTTGTGCCTTAACGTGAGGAACATTCACAATAAAGTGGATGAATTAACTGCGCAAATAGATGTAAACAGGTATGATATAGTCGGGATTACAGAGACATAGCTGCAGGGTGACCAGGATGGGGACTGAACATCCAGGGGTATTCAGTATTTAGGAAGGACAGACAAAATTGAAAAGGCGGTGGAGTTGCATTGCTGGTTAAGGAGGAAATTAATGCAATAGTGAGGAAAGATATTAGCTCCGACAATGTGGAATCTCTATGGGCAGAGCTGAGAAACACTAAGGGGCAAAAAACATTAGTGGGGATTGTATATAGACACCCAAACTGTAGTGGTGATGTTGAGAATGGCATTAAACAGGAAATTAGAGATGCATGTAATAAAGGAACATCTTTAATTATGGGTGACTTTAATCTGCATATAGATTGGGCAAATCAAATTAGTAACAGTACCGTAGAGGAGGAATTCCTGGAGTGTATACGGGATGGTTTTCTGGACCAGTACGCTGAGGAACCAACGAGAGAACAGGCCATCCTAGACTGGGTATTGTATAATGAGAAAGGAATAATTGGCAATCTAGTTGTGCGAGGCCCATTGAGGATGAGCGACCATAATATGATAGAAATCTTCATCAAGATGGAGAGTGACATAGTTGATTCTGAGACTAGAGTCCTGAATCTTAATAAAGGAAAATACGATGGTATGAGGCACGAGTTATGATGGATTGGGAAACGTTACTTAAAGGGATGATGGTGGATAGGTAATGGCAAACATTCAAAGAGCGCTTGGGTGAACAGCAACAATTGGTTATTCCTGTCTGGCACAAAAGTAAAACAAGAAAGGTGGCCAAACCATGGCTTACAAGGGAAATTAGAGATAGTATTAGATCCAAGGAAGAGGCATACAAATTGGCCAGAAAAACAACAGACCTGAGGATTGAGAGCAGTTTAGCAAAGGAGAACCAAGGGATTGATTAAGAAGGGGAAAATAGAGTACGAGAGTAAGCTTGTGGGGAACATAAAAACTGACTGTAAAAGTTTCTATAGCTATGTGAAGATAAAAAGATTGGTGAAGACAAATGTAGGTCCCTTACAGTCTGAAACAGGGGAATTTATAATGGGGAACAAAGAAATGGCTGACCAGCTAAATACATACTTTGGTTCTGTCTTCACAAAGGAGGACACTAATAACATACCAGAAATGTTGGGGAACTGAAAGAAATCAGTATTAGTAGGGAAATGGTGTTGGAGAAATTGATGGGACTGAAGGCCGATAAATCCCCAGGGCCTGATAATCTACATCCCAGAGTACTTAAGGAAGTGGCCCTAGAAATAGTGGATCATTGGTGGTCATCTTTCGAGATTCTATAGACTGTAGAACAGTTCCTACAGATTGGAGGGTAGCTAATGTAACCCCACTATTTAAAAAAGGAGATAGAGAGAAAACAGGGAATTATAGACCAGTCAGCCTGCCGTCGGTAGTGGGGAAGATTCTAGAGTCCATTAAAAAAGATTTAAAAGCTGAGCATGTGGAAAACAGCGGCAGAATCAGACAGAGTCAGCATGGATTTATGAAAGGGAAATCATGCTTGACAAATCTATTGGAATTTTTCGAGGAAGTAACTAGTAGAGTTGATGAGGGGGAGCCAGCGGATGTGGTTGATCTGGACTTTCAGAAGGCTTTTGACAAATTCCCGCATAAGAAATTGTTGTGTGAAATTAAAGTGCATGGGATTGGGGGTAGTGTATTGAGATGGATAGAAAACTGGTTGGCAGACAGGAAACAAAGAGTAGGAATAAATGGGTCTTTTTCTGAACGGCAGGCAGTGACTAGTGGGGTACTGCAGGGATCGGTGCTGGGACCCCAGTTATTCACAATATATATTCCTGATTTAGATGAGGGAATTAAATGTAATATCTCCAAATTTGCAGATGACACAAAGCTGGGTGGGAGGGTGAGCTGTGAGGGAAGTGCAGAGATGCTTCAGTGTGATTTGGACCAGCTGAGTGAGTGGGCAAATGCTTGGCAGATGCATTATAATGTGGATAAATGTGAGGTTATCCATTTTGGTAGCAAAAACAGGAAGGCAGATTATTATCTGAATGGCTATAAATTGAGAGAGGGGAATGCATAACAAGACCTGGGTGTCCTTGTACACAAGTCGCTGAAGGTAAGCATGCAGGTGCAGCAGGCGGTAAAGAAGGCAAATGGTATGTTGGCCTTCACAGCGAGAGGATTCGAGTACAGGAACAGGGATGTCTTGCTGCAATTATACAGGGCCTTGGTGAGACCACACCTGGAATATTGTGTGCAGTTTTGGTCTCCTAATCTGAGGAAGGATGTACTTGCTATAGAGGGAGTGCAGCAAAGGTTTACCCGACTGATTCCTGGGATGGCGGGACTGACATATGAGGAGAGATTGAGTCGGTTAGGATTATATTTGCTGGAGTTCAGAAGAATGAGGGGGGATCTCATAGAAACCTATAAAATTCTAACAGGACCAGACAGGGGAGATGTAGAAAGGATGTTCCCGATGGTGGGGGAGTCCAGAACCAGGGGTCACAGTCTGAGGATACAGGGTGGGCCATTTAGGACTGAGATGAGGAGAAATTTCTTCACCCAGAGGGTGGTGAGCCTGTGGAATTTGCTACCACAGGAAGTAGTTGAGGCCAAAACATTGTATGTTTTCAATGAGGAGTTAGATATAGTTCTTGAGGTGAAAGGGATCAAAGACTATGGGGAGAAAGCGGGAGCAGGTTATTGAGTTGGATGATCAGCCATGATCATAATGAATGGCGGAGCAGGCTCGAAGGGCTGAATGGCCTTCTCCTGCTCCTATTCTCTGTTTCTATGTTAAGAAGAAGGGACGGCTGGGACTCCTGCACACACTGTTGGAGAGTCACAACAAGCCATTACTGGTCGGTGCCCAGCTAGACCCAGGGTCTATAGGTGGTGCTTGTAATTCCTGCGGATGACTGAGAACCAGTGTCACCGAAGATTGCATATGTCCAGGGAACCGGCTGGTACTATCTGCCACCTGCTGCAGGATCTGGTGCCATGGGGACATTCACTGCCAGTGGGGACATGGGGACATGGGGGGCATTCACTGCCAGTGGTACCATGGGGACATGGAGGGCATCCACTGCCAGTAGGGACATGGGGACATGGAGGGCATCCACTGCCAGTGGCTGTGAAAGTGACCATGGGGCTTAATTTTTACGCCAGTGGCTCCTTTCAGGGTTCGGTGGGTGACCTCTGTGGGATTTCACAAGCCTCCACCCATAAATGCATCCAGTGGTCATTGACGCCATACTCACAAAGGCACATAACTTGGTGCATTTTGCCCAGGAGCAGGAAAGCCAGGAAGCAAGAGCGTTGGGATGTGTGTGAATCTCAGATCTTAGGTTCAAGGTGCCATCAACCCCACTCACATGGTGCCCAGGTCTCCATGGCAACAAGTGGTCAATGCGTCAAGCACAAGGACTTCCATTTGCTGAATGTCCAGTTGGTGAGCGACCACCACAAACACATCGTGCAGGTCTCTGCACAGTTGCCAGGGAGTGTCCACGACTCCTGCAGTCTCAGTAAGCATCAGATCCATGATCCAGAGAGGCTGCAGGGTTAGCTCCTGGTGGACAGAGGCTACCTGCAGAGGACAGGACTGATGACACCTGTGACTGCAGCACAGAGAAAGTACAACAAGGCCCATGCTGCAGCTTGTACTGTGCTGGGGCAGACCGTCAGGATATGGAAAATGAGGTTCCATGTCTGGTCCAGCCCGTAAAGCCCTGCAATACAGCCCATAGAGGGTGTCACACATCGTCGCCCCACCCCCCGCCCTCGCTGTGCCCTTTGCAGACAGGCGCTGCGACAGGGTGAGGAGCTGACTGAGGAGGGGATAGAGGAGCTACTCGTCTCCCCCAATGAGGAGGATGTCGATGGGGATGAGGGTGAGGAGATCCTTGAGAGTGAAGATGATGGTGATGAGGATATCGTGCTGGCTAGAGGAGGCAGGCTCTCCCAGGACACCCTCATAGCCACACGATTTGTGGAGGATGAAGACCACCCTGCAGTGCGGAGACACCATAGATCCTCACATTGCATCTGGGAACGTTTGACTCCTGTCTGGCTGATGCCAGCGCCAATATGCCCTTGTCATGGCGACGCAGTGGATGCCCATCCTCCATACATTCCAGGAGGTTGATGAGGACATGCAGTGGGGACACTCCATAGACCCCCACATAGCTTCTGTGTGGGTCTGACTCTTGTCTGGCCAATGGCAGCTCACTTGTGCCCTGTGAACAGGCTCATATCATGGAGGTGCAGTGGGGAAACTTTAATTCCTCCTGATCCAATGGCGTCCTTTGTAAGCTGAATGCTCCTGAAGCACACTGTCACCGGACCCAGATGCTGATGAGATGGGGGCCAGCCTCACCTCAAAGCTGCTGAGAGCACACAGAGAGAGAGTGACACAACTCTGTACCACCAGCCCAGGACATTCTGGCAGCAATGCTAAACCCTCTCAATGGCTGGGAAGGTTGCACAAAGCACAGGGAACAGGCCCTGGCCTCAGACACCTGCTTTTATCTTGTGCAAGGACCAAGGATTCACATCTGAGTGACACAAACACTATTCATCATAACATAGGCAAGGAAACATTCTTGGGAGTTTATTAACAATAGTGAACATTATATAAAAGTGATTAACACCCGTGCCCAGGCTGTGCAACTACATTCCCTTAACCTTCCTAACCCCTGCTGCTACATCCTGTAGCTTCCCGGACATCCAGAGCGGAGATGGGGGCAGCCTCCTGGCTGTGATGCCCCGTCTGTCATAACGTTGGCGGGTGTCCTCTGAAGGGCTGAGAAGTGGAGGGCCCCGGCCTGCTTTCGGAGTCCAGCTGTGTGGCAGTGTCACCATCCTCAAGGTGTGGAGCTGGACTTGCTGAGGTCACAGGAAGAGGGCTTTCAGATGGGGTGGACACTCCCGGAGTTACTTGGTGGATGGCCTCTCTTTATTCATTTACAGGATGTGGGTGTCGCTGGCTGGGCCCAGCATTTATTGCCCATTCCTAATTACCCTTGAGAAGGTGGTGGTGAGCTGCCTTCTTGAGCC
>NC_054484.1:108018512-108058512 GCF_017639515.1 Carcharodon carcharias | reverse complement strand
TGGTTTTAACACAGAGATTAAATTTTTATAACCAGAATCATAATTTTGATGACAAACTACAAAATTCTTCACAGGTCACACACTAATACTTCAACCAAAGGCATTTTTCCCTTAATGGAATTTCCTGATTTTTCATGTGTTAGTTCTAGATTTTTCCCCTTGGTGGAGGGATCAGTAAGCAGGGGGCATAGATTTAAGGTAAGGGGCAGGAGGTTTAGAGGGGATGTGAGGAAGAATTTTTTCACCCAGAGGGTGGTGGGAATCTGGAACTCACTGCCTGAAAGAGTGGTAGAGGCAGAAACCCTCATAACATTTAAGAAGTATTTGGATGTGCACTTGCGATGCCATGGTATACAAGGCTATGGGCCCAGTGCTGGAAAATGGGATTAGAATAGTTAGGTACTTGTTTGACCGGTGCAGACTTGATGGGCCGAAGGGCCTTTTTCTGTGCTGTAGACCTGTATGACTCTGTTACAAAAAAGGAGATAAAAGAAAACCTGGGAACTATAGACTGGTCAGTATAGCTCCAGTGGTTGGAAAGATATTGCAATATATACTAACAGATGTAATAGAAAAGTATATAACAACAGAAAATGTAATTTAAAAATAGACAGCATGGAATCTGAAAAGCTAAGTCATGTTTAGCTAATCTGATAGAGATCATGGAAAGAGTAGACAAGGGTAATGCCATAGATGCCATATATTTGGATTTTCATAAGGCCTTGGATAAAGTACTACATGGTAGGCTCATGACAATGGTTAGGATGTGTGGAGTCAGGGGACATATAACCGAATAGATAGAACATTGGTTATAAAATAGAAAGCAGAGAGTAGATGCAAAGGGTAGTTAATCAGACTGGAGGAAGGTAGAAAGAGTTGTTCCATCAGGATCAGTGTTGGGACCACTTTTATTCATAATTTACAAAAATGATTTGGATTTAGGGACAAGTACCTCAATATCAAAATTTGCAACTGATATCAAGCTGAGGAAGAATGCAACATAACACAAAAAGACATTAGAAATCTTGCAGACTGGGCAGGTAAGTGACAAATGAACTTTACCCTAGATAAACGTGAGAGATGTTCTCAGCTAGAAAAGATAGAGACAACACCTGTACCTGAGAAAATAAGAAACCTAATAGGTTAGAAGAGCAAAGGGATCTAGAGATACGGCTGAACAAATCATTACAAGCAGCACTGCAGGCTAGTAAAGCAATTATAAAAGCTAACAAAGATACCGAATGTACCAGCTTGTGTAGTGGGACTCGAAACAAGGTAAAACATTCAATGTTACTGTCTGATTTCAATTACTCACTAATTATTGTAATAATTAGTAAACCACCAGTCAAATTATGTAAAACACCAGTCAAATTATAAATTGAATCACAGTCTACTGTTCCATGCCAAAGCAATGTTGTCAAAGTTCTCGACATCTTTCTCAAAGCTGGTTGGTTCAAATGTCTGCAGCATTAAGAATGACATCGTGCAATATTTTTGTTGGTGACTTGTTTGAAAGGCTGAGGTTTATTTCTAAGGAAAAATAATTTTAAAATAGCAACAATATGCTAAACTGGTCAGACCACAATTGAGAGTTGTGCACAGTTCTGGCCTGCGTACAATGAAAAGGGCAAAGAAACACTGGAGGAAGGTGCAAAAAGGATTCACGAGGGTGCTCCTAGAACTGAGAGGTCAAGTTATCAAGAAATATTAGACAGGCCAAGGCTTCTTGACAACAGAGAAGGGAAGACTCAGAGATGACCTGGGTTGGACAGGGTAGCTGTGGAGAAAATGTTTCCATTTGTGGGAGAATCCAAAAATATGGGGCCATAAATAGCTGATAGTTGCTAGTAAACCTGATAGGCAATAAGGAGAAATGGCTCTACTCAGAGTTCTACTCAGGTTAGAACGTGGAAATCACTACTAAAGGAATTGGTTGAGGCAAATAACTTAGATGCTTTCAAATGGAAACTAGATGAGTATATGAAAGGAAAGGAAAGAAAGAGAGTTGCTGATAGGCTGAGATGAGGGAGATGGAATGGGAAGGGACTACTGTGAAGTATAAACATCAGCATTGTCTATTAGGGCCAAATGGCCTGTTTCTGTGCTGTATATTCAGTGTAATTCAATGTTTTCTTCAATTCCATGGGCCAGCAGGATAATGGGACATTTTGAGTAATAATTATGCTCCTTCTTTAGTCTGTATTTACCAAACAACCAAGTCACCATCAAGAACATTGTATGCTGTCATTCTCAATGCTGTAGAAGTTTGAACCAATCAGCCCTGACAACGTTGTGGAAAACTTTGACAACATTCATTTTGCATGGAACAGTGGGCTGAGACTCAATTTATAATTTCATAATAGCTGGCAACTAACTGAAACCAAACAGTGGCATTGAATGTTTTGCCCTGTTTCAAGTTCCACTGCACAAGCTGGTTGGCACATTCAGTAACTTCTCCAACTTGAAAATCTGTGTTTCACTTTTCCTCCAAACAGTAGTCAGTGTTTATTGTGATTTCCAATCACTTTGATACCAGTGCATTTTTATTCCATGTGCCGGTTTTCAGCATTTGTCTATTTCTATACTAACATTAAGATATAAGCCGAGGCTTAGTGTATAGCACTCTTAGCCAGAAGGTTGTGGGTTCATGCCCCACTCCAGAGCCTTGTACAGTATTGAAAAGGAGTTCTATACTTTCAGAAGTGCCATCTTCTGGCTGAGACATTAAACTGAAGCCCTATTTCAAGGAGATCAAGCACACAAACAACAAATTATCACTGAGTGAAGTGAGCCACAGAGTGTGAATTGGGTGTTTGGTGAGCAAGGGAATTTTAAGGGTTAATTTCTTTCTCAAATCTATTCTAGTTTGCATTTAGAATTTAACTGCATTTTACTGTTAAACTTCAAGTTTCCTTCAGTCAGTGATAACCAAGCTCCCTATAGGAGTGGCAGCTGCACCTAGTTAATTAGGTAGCTAGTTTGAACTAGTTTCTCTAGCCAGCAGTGTCAGCTCATCTCTGTGGCATTTCAGCTAGTATAAATAGAAGTTGTCTTGCTAAACACACAAAGTAAGCAAACATGAAGACAGCAGCTCATCATTGAGTGCAACAAGTCACAGAGTGTGAAATTGGGTATTACATACATACGTAAGGACACATGAAGCCGGAGCAGGAGTAGGCCACTTGGCCTTTTGACCCTGCTCCACAATTCAATAAGATCATGGCTGATCTGACTGTTACTTCCCACCTACTCCGGTAACCCTTATCTACCTCTGCCCTGAAAACATTCAAATACTCTGCTTCCACTGCCTTCGGAGGAAGAGAATTCCAAAGACTCACTACCCTCCGAGAGAAAAAAATTCTTCTCATTTCTGTTATAAATGGGTGACCCCTTATTTTAAACAGTAACTCCTAGTTCTAGATTCTCCCGCAACATGAAACATCCACTCCACATCCACTCTGTCAAGACCAATCAAGATCTTATTTGTTTCAGTCAATTTGCCTCTTACTTTTCTAAGCTCCTGTGGATACAAGCCGAGCCTATCCAATCTTTCCTCATGAGATGACTGCCCATTCCTAGTATTAGTTTAGTAAACCTTCTTTGAACTGCTTCCAATGCATTTGCACCCTTCCTTAAATTTGGAGACCAGTACTGTACACAGTGTTCCAGATGTGGTCTTACCAGTGCTCTGTATAACTGAAGCATAACCTCCCTACTTTTATATTCAATTCCCCTAGCAATAAATTATAACATTCCATTAGCTTTGCTAATTACTTGCTGTACTTGCATACTAGCCTTTTGTGATTCATGCACTAGGACAGCCAGATCCCTCTGCACCTCAGAGCCCTGCAATTACTCAGCATTGAGATAATATGCTGCTTTTTTATTCTTCCTGTCAAAATGGACAAATTCACAATAGCCCACATTAAACTCCATTTGCCAGATCTTTTCCCACTCACTTCACCTATCTAAGTCCTCTTGAACCCTCCTTAGTTCTGAAGAAGAGTCATATGGACTTGAAACATTAACTGTTTCTTTTCTCTCCACAGATGCTGTAAGACCTGCTGAGTTTTCCCAGTATTTTCTGTTTTTGTTTCAGGTTTTCAGCATCCGCAGTGTTTTGCTTTTATCTTAGTGCTGAAGCCTCCTTATGTCCTGTTCACAAGCTATTTTCCTTCCCGGCTTTATCCTCAGTAAATTTAGCCTGCGATCCCTTCATCCAAGTTATTTATGTGAATTGTATCCCTGAGGCACACCACTAGTTGCACCCCACCAATCAGAAAAAGACCCATTTATGGCTACCATCTGTTCCCTGTTAGCTAACCAATCTTCTATCCATGACAATATGTTACCCCCTACATCATAAGTCCAGGTAATTTAGGAAAATTAAGACTAATGTATCAACTATCTCACCAGTCACCTCTTCTAAGGCCATAGGATGAAATCCATCAGGACCTGAGGATTTGTCAGCCACGTCTCCAACAGTTTGCTGAGTACCACTTCCTGGTGATTGTAATTCTCCTGAGTTCCTCCTTCCCATCCAGTTCCTGATTTATAGCTCTTTCTGCGATGTTACTTCTATCTTCTGTAGTGTAGACCAATGCAAAACACCTGGTCATCTGCCATCTCCTTAGTCTCCATTATTAATTCCCCAGAGTCGCTTTATATAATTAAAAGGCTTTATTAGTATTATTGAGGTTTACTAGCAGTAGTAATAGCTCATTGGGAGTAAGAGTGTTTTTAATCATAAATTAATTCATAAAATTATAATAAAGTAATTAAAACTTAATAAACATGGCAGGGCAGGTAGAGGATTGCTGCTTCAGAATGTGGGAGCTCCTGGAAACCAATGTGATCCAGTGCAAACACATCTGTAGTAAGCGTCAGGGACTTGAGGAGCTTTGGCTCACAGTCATTGAGCTGGAGGCTGAGCTGCTGATGCTATGATGCATCGGTGGTGGGGGGAGGTGGTGGAAAGTTACCTGGATACTTTGTTCCAAGGGACAGTCACATCCCTTAGGTTAGGGTCTTCTGATTTGGTCGGTGCTCAGGGACAGGAGGTGTGACTACAAGTGAGACAGTTAAAGAGATTGAGAAGGTAGATGTGGAGGAGCCTCAGCCCTTGCAATTGTCCAATTGATTCAAGGTTATTGCAGTTTGTGGGGAGGAAAGACAGGGTTTTCTGGTGGCTGAGTGAACTGACTGTGATAGAGGAAGCGTTCAAGTGGCAGATGTTAATAGGAATATAGTGGTTGCAGAGGACAATATAGTCAGGGGGATTAACAAAGTTCTCTACATTCAAGAGCTTGAGTCCAGACAGCTGTGTTTCTGCCCTGTGCCAGGGTTTGGGACATCTGCTCAGGGCTGGAGAAGATAAGTATAAGAAGCCATGGAAGAAGATAAGGCCATGTAGTTCATCAGTCCCATTCTTTGCACGAGACTCCATACAAAATGTTCTATTTTACATCTGGCTCCACCCATTTGGCTACAATTCCCCATAAATTACAAGTTTATGGTTTCTTTATGAGATTTCAACTTGTTAAGCTATTTTCAAGCAGCTGCAGAAGAGAAAGAATGGTTGACACTCATGTACCTGTTTTAAGATATTTACTGAGAGAATTTTCAATCAGGCCCTTGAGTAAATTTGAATTGGTAGCATTCAGCCAGCCAAAATTATTGTTTTGAAATAGTGTCAAGTAATAAACTGACTGAAGAGTTCACAACCTTTGATATGCTTTACTTCAGCCCTTTATCTGTCAAATTTCTGGTAGATGAACAAGCTTTTTTTATTTAACAGAGCTGGAACAATGCAGACTGCAGTTTCCCTAACATTTCAGAGCCTCATTTACTCTTTCATTATGTGGACTGGAGTAATTCCATCAGATCTACTAAGGAACAATGTACATCATAAATGCTGATGTTAGTACATGTATCATGGCACTTGTACAGCAGCTGGGCTCAGATGATGGATAACCGTATTCCAGCTCCTCTATCTCCAGCACAGTTTGCTGCTTTAGTTATAAGTTCCTGGTTTACAGTAGGAGCCTATGGGAGGTGTAATACTATACCAGAAACTAATGGATTGCCTGCATAACTTGCTGAGTACCACAGGACCCAGAGCATATCCTAGACACAGGCGCTCAGTGTCATCTGTGTGAAAAATTATGGAGAGACACAGACAGAGCTAGAGGAAAAATTGTCATTACCATGCAAATATATACATTGGACAGTAAAACCAAGGGCTAGTATATTGGTTTCACATGGACCAGATTCTGCCTGGAGTTATGCTCATGGGTAATCAGGTGAATTTTGGGTAGAACATGGACAGGGACTGAATGTGATATTAATATCAAAAAACATGAGTGCACTGGCATCATATATTGGCCATAATTAGATTTGGGTCTTTATTTCCATTATAGTTGGTTTCCAAATATAGTTTGTCAATGGAGAAGTAAGGAATGCCTAGGTGAATCTTTTCCATTTGAAGCTGGTTTGTAGCATGAGTAGAGACCCATCTCTGATCATCTGGTGTTTTGGCTACAGAATGGCTCATTGGAACAACTTGCAAGAGAGAAAAATAAAATAACATAAAATGGAGGCAAAAAAAACCACATGATATTACAGCTAAGGGAAGCAATCAGGACCCATTTAGCACATCCACCAATGATTGAAGACCTACATTACTTTGTTGGATCAAGTAATTGATTCTTCATTGGGATTTAAGCTTTTTGACTCCACTATCCTACCCAGAAGAATTTCTAGTACTTAACACACCAGCCATCGCTTGGAATCACAGAATGTTACAGCATTTCAATAGCCTACTGTTTTCAATGTGTGTGCCACCTAGTCTAATCCTAATCACAAGCTTGCTTACCATACATTTTTAAAAATTCATTCACAGGACATGGGCATAGCTGGCAAGGCCAGCGTTTATTACCCATCCCTGCTAGCTCTTTTGAAGATGGTGGTGAGGCGCCTCTTTGAACTGTGTGGTTAATTTACTCCCGTGGTGCTATTAGGGAGAGAGTTCCAGAATTTTCACTCAGCAACAAAGAGGTATATTTTCACAGCAGGATGGTGTGTGACTAGAAGGGGAATTTGGAAGAGGTGATGTTCCCATGCACTAGGTGCTGTTCTAGGTGGTAAAGACTGTGGTTTAGGAGGGTCTGTTGAGCTGCTGATGTGCACCATATAAATATATTGCAAGTACAGCTCACTGTTGTAGAAGGAGTGAATATTTAAGGTGGTGGATGGGGTGCAATCAAGTGGGCTGCTTTGTCCTGGATCATGTCGACTATCTTAGGTGTTGTTGGATCTCATCTAGGCAAATGGAGAGTATTCCAAGTATCCCATCAGACTCCTGACTTGTGCCTTGTGGATAGTGAGTAGGTTTGGAGGAATCAGAATGTGCATCGCTCACCACAGAATTCCCAGCCTCTGACCTGCTCTTTAGCCACAGAAATTGTGTGCCTGATCCAGATAAATTTCTCGTCATTGGTGAGCCCCAGGATGTTGATAGTGGGGGGTTTAATGTTGGTAATGCTGTTCCATGTCAAAGGGAGGCACTTTGACTCTCTCTTGTTGGAGATGGCCATTGTATGGTACAAATGCTACTTGCCTTTTATCAACCCAAGCCTGAATGTAGCCCAGGTCTTGATGCATGCAGGCACAGACTGTTCCATTATCAGAGGACAGCAAATGGAACTGACCACAGTGCAATCATCAGTAAACACCTCCACTTCTGACCTTATGATGGAGGAAAGATCATTGATGAAGCAGCTGAAGATTGTAGGGCCGAGGACACTATCCCGAGGAGCTCCTGCAGTGATGTCCTGGGTCTGCAATCATTGGCCTCCAATAACTACAACCATCTTCCTTTGAGAATGACTCTCTCCTGTGGAGAGTTTTCCCTCTGATTCTCACTGAGTTCAATTTTGCCTGGGCTCCTTGATGCCACACTTGGTCAAATGCTGCCTTGATGCCAAGGATTGTTACTTTCACCTTACCTGTGAAATCCAGCTCTTTTATCCATGTTTGGACCAAGACTGTAAGGATAACTCAAGATGAATAGTCCTGGCAGAACCCAAGCTGATCACTGAAGAGCAGTAATGTTCAGTATAATAAAGTATGCAAACCCATTACATTTTTCTGTGTGGAAACTTTAGGGTTGCTGTGCAGCCACACAGCTTACAGCAATCATCAGTTGTTTAATTGTCCACCACCACTCACTTACTGGTGATTAAGCATCGTTTGGTAGCACTGTCAACAAGACCTTCCATCGCTTTGCTGATGATCAAGAGAAGACTGTTGGGGTGGTAATTGGCTGGGTTGAATTTGCCCTGCTTTTTGTGGACAGGATATACCTGGGCAATTTTCCACATCCTAGGTGTTATTGATGTACTGGAACTTGGCTAGCAGAGCGGTTAGTTCTGGAACAGAAGTCTTCAGCTATTGCTGGGGCTTGTGGCTTTTTCTGTATCTAATGTGCTCTGTCTAGCAGATTTAGCAGCTCAAAACTGAGCATCCATCGGGTACTCTGGACCATTAGCAGCAGAATTGTATTCAACTACAGTCTGTAACAAGGTGGCCCAGCATATGCCTCATTCTACCATTACCATCAAGCCAGAGGACTAATCCTTGTTTATTGGAAAGTGTAGAAGAACATGCTCGGAGCAGCACCAGATGTATATAAAAATAAGGTACCAATTTATTGAATTGAATTTGGTAAGGACTGGCACCTGTGCTGATGGAGGCCTCAGGAGGAGGCTGAGGTAGATCATCCACTTGATGCTTCTGGTTGGAGATGGCTGCAAATGCATTGACGTGTTGTGTTTTCCCATCATTGAGGATGGGGATGTTTGTTCCCCTCCTTAGTTGTTTAATTGTCCACCACCATTCAAAACTGGATCTGACAGAATGCAGAGCTTTCATCTGATCCATTGGGTCTGTGGTTGTTTAGCTCTATCTGTTGTATGATGCATCCATCATTTAACATGCACATAACCCTGTGTTGGAGTTTCATCAGGTTGGTACCTTATATACATCTGGTGCTGCTCCGAGCATGTTCTTCTACACTTCCCAATAAACAAGGATTAGTCCTCTGGCTTGATGGTAATGGTAGAATGAGGCATATGCTGGGCCACCTTGTTACAGACTGTAGTTGAATACAATTCTGCTGCTAATGGTCCAGAGTCCCCGATGGATGCTCAGTTTTGAGCTGCTAGATCTTTTCTGAATCCATTTAGCACTGTGGTAGTGCCACACAACATGATTAAGGATGCTTACAGTTTAGAGACATGGCTTTGTTTCCACTGGGACTGTACAGTGCTCACTCTTTCTAATACATTCATGGACAGATGCATTGGCAACATGATTGATGAGAGTGAAGTCAAGTTGGTTTTTTCCTTTGTGTTGGCTCTCTCAACAATTGCCTCAGGACTCAGCCAACTCAGTCAGCAGTGATATAACCAAGACATTAAAGTCCTCCAGCCAGAGAACATTCTGTGCCCTTGCTACCCTCAATGCCTCTTCCAAGTGGTGTTCAATGTAGTGGAATACTGAGTCATAAGTTGAGGGAGAGTAGATGGTCATCAGCAGGAGGTTTCCTTGCCCATGTTTGATCTGATCCCATGAGACTTTGAGACCTAAATGAATATGGAGGACTCCATTGTCACTTCCTCCTGACTGTATAGCAATGTGCCACCACCTCTGGTGGATCTGTCCTGTTAATGGGACAGTGATGGGATATAGAAGTCTGAGACATTGGCTGTAAGGTATGATTGCACGTCAGGCTGCTGCTTGACAAGTCTGTCGGACAGCTGTGCCAACTTTGGCACAAGTCCCCAGATGTTAGAGTGCAAGGCTTTGCAGGGTTGCTTGGGTAGGATATGTCCTAGGTCAGTGCCGGGTTATCCATTCCTATTTTATTCCTTTTTGACTTTTTTCTGTTTGCAGTTTGATATAAGTGGCTCCATCAGACCTTTTCAAAGTCAACATTGCTGTGGGTCTGGCCAGACTGGGTAAGGACTGCAGCTTTCCTTGCCCTAGGGTCATTAGTGAACCAGATGGGTTTTCACCACAGTCCATTAGTTTTATAGTCACCTTTAGCGAGATAGCTTTTTAATTCCAGATTTATTAAATTCCCCAGCTGCTATGGCAGGATTTGAACACCTGTCTCCAGAACATTAATCTGGATTACTAGTTCAGAAACTATTACCACTACCTTACTATTCCCTTGTATTATGTTAGAATGCATCACACTGAGTCACTATCCCTTGTCTAGTATAAATTTTTCTCACATGTTCTGGGGTTTGGCCACACAGTCAAACTGCAATACCTGCTGTAGCTGATAGTCACTGCTCTTGGGCAGAGATATGGAATTGAAGCCCAGGCTTGAGAGAAGCTAAAGGCCTCAATAAATACTGGAAGATTAAAAAGGCTTTAAAAGAAAATGGGAAAAAAAACTTTCATATGGTACAAAAGGACACTGTTAGAAACTTTCATAAGCATATAAACTGTAATATAATAAATAAATGGGATAGAACCATTCAACAACAACAACTTGCATTCATACAGCACCTTTCACATTATAAAATTTTCCCACTTGCTTCTCAGGAGTGTAACCAGAAAAAACTTAACAATGAGATAAAGAATGAGACATTAGGACAGGTAGCCAAAAGTTTGGTAGAAGAGATGGTTCTAAGCAGCATCTTAAAGGAGTCAGGTGGAGTGATTTAGGGAGGGAATTCTAGAGATTAGGAACTAGCCAATTTAAGGTACAGCCACCAATGGCAAAGTGAAGAAAGTAAGAAGTGCACAAATGGCCAGAGTTGGAGAAATGTAGGTTCTCAGAGTTATGGAACAGGAGGAGGTTACAAAGATAGGGAGAGGTGAGGCTATACAAACATTTGAACACAAGGATGAGAATTTTAAAATTTAGGTGCTGGACTGGTACCCACTGTAGATCAACAGGGGTGATGAGTGAATGGAATTTGGTAAGTCCTAGTATAGCAGCAGATGATAAGCTTATGGAGGGTGGAAGATGGGAGCTCCACCTGGAGAGCATTGGAATAGTCGAGTCTGAAGATAACAAAATCTTGGATGCTGAGCAGCAGTTGGGCAAAGACAGAAATGATCTTACTGAATGAGAGGATATGGGTATGGAAATTCAGCTCGATGCCAAACATGATGCCAAGGCTGTGAAAAGTCTTGTTCCGTCTGACATGCCAGCGAGAGGGATGGATTGGAGTTTATGATGAGGATCCAAAGCCAATGTCTTCACTTTCCCTGATGTTTAATTGGAGTCCGCAGTTCTGACCAATCCTTTTGGAAAATAGCCAGGGAGAAAATGATAAATCAGGTAACTATAGACCAACTAATCTAACATCAGTTATACTCAACCTCTTAGAATATTTAAAATGCAAGGGTTAATTAAGGGCAGCCAGCATGAATAATAGCAAATCATATTTGCTTACTGGAACTTTTTGGAGAGGTGACTGATTGGGTAGATAAAGTGATTATCTAAGATGTAGCGTAGATCGAATTTCAGAAGCTCTTTGCACTGATGTTTCACAAGAGAGTTGTCAGGAAGTCCAGGCATATGATATTAGAGAATGTAGTAGTATGTGTAGGAAGTTGGTCGACTGAAAGGAAACAGTTAGGGCTAATGGCCATTGCTCTGACTGGGAAAAGGTAGGAAGTGATGTACCCCAGAGGCTGGTGCCAGGTCCAATTTTGTTCTTGGTAATTGGAGGTGATTTGGACTTGGTAATAAGGAGTACAAATTCAAAATTTTCTGTTCACACAAAAATAGGGGGCTCTCAGCTGGTGAGGAGGAGTGTCAAATATTTCAAGGAACTGCAGGCAGGTTAGTGGAATGGGCAGATGGGAGATGCATTTTAATGCATCTGTGTGCCTCTGTGTACATTTGTCTCTGTGTACATGTGTGTCTGTGTGTGTGTGCATGTGTGTCTGCATGAGGTAATCCTTTTTGGGAGAAAAGACAAGCAGTGGGAATATGAACTCTATGGAAAAATGCTGGATGAACAGCCACTATAACTTTAACAATTATATAGAACATTGTCTAGACGTATCAGTGCAGGTAGATACATCCGTTTCAAAAAAAGACTAGTAGCGTTTTGGGTTTTGAGTACAGAAGAAATGATGAAGTTATAATAGACAATAATTAAGCTGTATATAGAACAACTACCTCATGATCAAGCTTATCATCACCTGTCCTAATGTCTCCTGCTAAGCTCAACATACATTTTTGCCTGATTATACTCCTGTGAAGTGCCTTGCGGTGTTTAATTCATTAAAGGTGCTGTATAAATGCCAGATGTTGTTCTTGTTGATTCATCAGAATGATACCAGGGATGGAAAGCAATGGTTACGAGTAGAGACTTAAGATGTCAGACTATTTTTGGTAGAGTGAGGACTATGAGGAGATTAAGCAATTTTTAAAAAAAATTATGAAGACTTTTGATAGAGTGAATAGAGAATTGTTTGCAATAACTGAGAATTGGTGAAGGGTCATCAATTTAAAATTGTCACCAAGAGAGTGAAAAGGGAGAGAGATTAAGAACAGTTTCTTTATTTCACAGGTTCTTGAAACGTAAAATACTTTTATGGCTGAAGTAGAGACCATTGCAAACTTTAAGGTAAATTGGCTATATACTTGCAGGAAACAGTTTGTGGGGAGGGTGTAGAGTGTGGGGTTAGATTTATATTGTTCTAGCAAAAACCTAAAAATCTTAATCTGCATTCTATAACTTTATAGTTCTATAACTTTAATATAAGTATTAATGAGTAGTAGAGTTTGCTGGAACAGAGATGTTTTCCTGCAGTACATATTGAGGAATTGGGAGACACAAAATTGAGGTGTTGCACATCAACACTGGCAATCATAATGTAACAAGTTTACATAGACTCTTGCAATCATAAGGTAGACTTAAAATTTTATAATTTAAAAAGTTGACAAAAACATGACAAAAGGAAGTAAATTTGTGTAGAAACAAAAGTGTAAATGCAATATTTTAAATATATACATTTAGTGATTTTGGTGATTTTGTTGCGGGCAGTTTAATAAAATGTTAAGCTTTTCTGAAACTAAGTGTTGAGGAAGGAGAAATCTGTACATAACTTGAGGCAAAACTGTGAAATGCATTTTCATCGGAAATCTTATTTTAAGCATTTATAGTTGGCCACAGATAGACTAATCCCCAGTAGTACCAGCATTTTTATTGCTATCAACATCCCAAAAGGTTTACTGTTTTTTTAAAAAAAATCATTGGCAGAATCGTATTTGTGTTCAGTGGAACTGTCGATGTGACATGTAGCTTCTGCCAGCAGTCCTTGCTTCTTGCCAGGCTGGGATACTGTATGAGTGACACTCTTATTTATTGGGAAAGTGTTTTGTTCCTGCACATTTGGGTTAGTTCCCCTGGTAATATTCCACTCCCCACACACCCCCCACCCCCTCCCCCTAACCCCAACCTTCAATACTTGGCTGGGTTCTTGTTGACTTTGTTTAATCCTTCTCTACAGCAGGGAGCCTGACGTCAGCCAGCCTTTCTTTCTCTTGTGTGTGTGTGTGTGAGAGAGAGTGAGAGTGTGTGTGTATGTGCCCCGACCTCAGCCTCACACAACAGGGAGAGGGAGAGAGGGAGAGCGCAGCAACAGCAACAGGAGCAGGAGCTGGACCACTACCTTCCACCAAACTCGCCTTTGCAAGCTCACCAGGATGGGTGAGTACACTCGCACAGGCAGGACAGCATTTGTACAGTTTGATTTCTGCCCTCCTTTGTGTGTGTGTGTGTGTCTATGTGCAGAAGTTTGCAGTCAGGAACCTTCCGCTCTGTGAGCTGGAAAAGGCTTTTGTTTGTTGCGGGGTGGGGGGGAGGTGGGGGGGAACCCTCCACAGACCGTTACTCGTGATTTTAAACAAAAAGTTGCTGAAATAACATGACTGTGTAATGTTGTTACGCCCCGAGGGAGGGGGGTGGTTTGCTCCTCTCCCCCTTTGTTGTACAGCCCAAGTTTTAGTTTGCAAGTAGTTGATCTGCAAAGTTTGCCTCTCTCCCCACTTGGGCTGAGTGTGAAAGTGACACCTGGAAACCTCTGGAATATTACCTGGGAGGAGAGGCCATCGTCTCGTCCCATTTTCACTGAAACCCTGGCTGTGTTCAATGCAAGAGATGAAAGTATTTCCAGCTGACTCTGCCTGTATGTGGGATAAATGAGTCAGGCGGACTGGAATAAATTTGCTGTCTGATTTTTGTCTGCGAGGATTTCTTTTTGATTTAAAGGGTCTTTCATCAAACGCAACTCAATTCACAAGTACCAAGCTCCAGATCAGAGAGTGATGCTTTTGATCAAACTCATTTATAATCTAAATGCAAAAGTAATATAAAAAACAACGTGTTTTTGCTAAGGATGTGAAACGGAGTGCTGATTTGTGGCAGCTGTGATAGAACAGGATATGGGTTTGAAAGAGATGTGTCTGGCAAGATAATCTTGGATTTCATACATATTGTATTCTGATTTCAGAACAACTTTCATTAAGAACAACAGGAATCTGCCTGAATGCACAATTGGTGTTTGAATGATCACGAAGCCTTGTGTGTGAAAATATTTGTACATCGTCCTGTTGGATTTTGTGCTTTTTTTTTGATCTACTAATAAGTTTATTACTTATTTGAAAAAAGCCATATGATTTTCTACTGCACTGTTCCATGTTTGATTACTTTTTGTTCAGATAGGCTGTGACCACAGATCTCCAAGTGCCTTTTGCAGCATTGCAATAACACCCAGCGTACTGTGGCTTTAGTTTATTGTTGATTGATACTTTTAATGATCTCATGATGTATTTAACTCTCGGTCTTTTTGGAGGATGGGTAGGCAGGCTGAAGTTTCAATAATGAGAGAGGGAAGAGAGTTTAGGGCAATTGGCGAAATAACTTGAGGGTGGCAAGGGGAAGAATGTTTCTCCTACGCTTGGGAATGAAATGCACTCCCTGAGAGGGTGGTGGGTGCAGATTCATTCATAGCCTTGAGATGGGAATTGGATCGTTTTTAAAGGAGAACAAGATTGCAGGGATATGGGAAAATAGCGGGCTAGAGGGACTGAAAAACAGAAAGATCCGGAAATGCTCAGCAGGCTGGGCAATATCTGTGGAAAAAGCAACAGAGTTAATGTTTCAGGTCAATGACCTTTTGCCTGAACTGGAAAAAGTTAGAGATGTAGCAAAGTTGTAAGCAAGTACAGAGGGGGAGGGATGGAAAAAAAACTAAAGGAAGTATCTGTAGTACAATGAGGCAGAAGGGATTAAATGACAAAAGGAGTGGAACTAACTGGATTGGCCTTTGAACGAGCCTAGTGGAGATTCCATGGGCTGAATGATTTTTTTTCTGTGCTTTACTATTTTGTTTCATGAAATCTCCTAAAGTATAGGGGGGATTGTCAAATTTGACTTATGAAACATGATTAGTGGTTTGTAACTAATGAAATATGGGCATTTCTCTAAAATAGAAATTTTAAGCTGAGGTTGGGGTGGGGGAGAGGAGAGGGAAATTATTTGTTCCAGGCCATCACAAGTCCTGATCAAGCTGATGTCATAGAATCATACACAATACATGATGAGGCTATTTGGCCCATTGTGTCTGTGCCACCTCCTTAAAAGAGCCACCTAATTGGTCTCACTCCCCAGCTCTTTGTCCATGGCTCTACAATTGGTTTTCCTTTCAAAAGAGAATTGGATAAATATTTTCAAAGTTATGATTGAATTTGTTTACAGCGCCCTATATGACAGTGCATTCCAGATCAGAGCAACTTGCTGCATTGGAAAAAAATCTCCTCATATCACCTCTGGTCCTGTTGTCAATTATATTCAATCAGCTTCCTCTTAATTACTGACCCTCCTGCCAGTGGAAACACAATAAATAAGGTGAAAACATCAAAATCTTTGAACACCTCTGAAATCTATTTATGCAGTCATGACAGCACAGGCTCCCTTTTTTTTATTCACTCACTGGATGTGGGCTTCGCTGGCTGGGCCCAGTGTTTATTGTCCATCCAGGGTTGCCCTTGAGAAGGTGGTGGTGAGCTGCCTTCTTGAACCGCTGCAGTCCATGTGGTGTAGGGAGGGAGTTCCAGGATTTTGACCCAGCGACAGTGAAGGAACGGCGATATATTTCCAAGTCAGGATGGTGAGTGACTTGGAGGGGAACTTCCAGGTGGTGGTGTTCCCATCTATCTGCTGCCCTTGTCCTTCTAGATGGTAATGGTTGTGGGTTTGGAAGGTGCTGTCTAAGGATCCTTGATGAATTCCTGCAGTGCATCTTGTAGATGGTACACACACTGCTGCTACTGTGCGTCGGTGGTGGAGGGAGTGAATGTTTGTGGATGTGGTGCCAATCAAGCAGGGCTGCTTTGTCCTGGATGGTGTCGAGCTTCTTGAGTGTTGTGGGAGCTGCACTCATCCAGGCAAGTGGAGGGTATTCCATCACACTCCAGACTTGTGTCTTGTAGATAGTGGATAGGTTTTGGGGGGTCAGGAAGTGAGTTACTCGCTGCAGGATTCCTAGCCTCTGACCTGCTCTTGTAGCCACAGTATTTATTTGGCTAATCCAGTTCAATTTCTGGTCAATGGTAAACCCCAGGATGTTGATAGTGGGGGATTCAGTATCAATTGAATATCAATGGCAATGGGTGGATTCTCTCTTGTTGGAGATGGTCATTGCCTGTCATTTGCATGGCGTGAATGTTACTTACCACTTGTCAGCCCAAGCCTGGATATTGTCCAGGTCTTGCTGCATATGGACATGGATTGCTTCAGTATCTGAGGAGTCGTGAATGGTGCTGAACATTGTACAATCATCAGCGAACATCCCCACTTCTGACCTTATGATGGAAGGAAGGTCATTGATGAAGCAGCTGAAGATGGTTGGGCTGAGGACACTGAAGAATTCCTGCAGTGATGACCTAGAACTGAGATGATTGACTTCTAACAAACACAGCCATCTTCCTTTGCGCTCGGTATGACTCCAACCAGTGGAGAGTTTTCCCCCTGATTCCCATTGTCTCCAGTTTTGCTAGGGTCCTTGATGCCACACTCGGTCAAATGCTGCCTTGATGTGAAGTGCAGTCACTCTCACCTCACCTCAGGAGTTCAGCTCTTTTGTCCATGTTTGAACCAAGGCTGTAATGAGACCAGGAGCTCTGGCGGAAGCCAAACTGGGTGTCGGTGAGCAGTTTATTGTTAAACAAGTGCCGCTTGATTGCACTGTTGATGACCCCTTCCATTACTTTACTGATGATTGAGAGTAGATTGATGGGACGGTAATTGGCCGGGTTGGATTTGTCCTGCTTTTTGTGTACAGGACACACCTGGGCAATTTTCCACATTGTTGTAGATACCAGTGTTATAGCTGTTGTTCAGCCCTTCGACTCCATGCTTGCTCCCTGCAGAGCATTCCAGTCAGTCCTATTCTCCAGCTCTGACCACGTAACCTTGTAAGTTTATTTCCCTTGTGCCTATTCAATTTTTGAAATCATTGATTGCCACTGCTTCCACTAACCTTGTCAATAGGGAGTTTCAGGTTATCGCCATTTGGTAATGGTTGAGAGATTGGTGTTGCATTGTATTCCATAAGTGACTGTCATTAAAAGAATGTGAGTAATATTCTATGTATGAACTTGACACATGTCACCACAGCGGAGACTTACCCTCCCCTTTCCTAATGTCCATGTGTGCACTTCCAGATGGGATCACAAGATAGTGATTGTGACAACAGTGACTGTTTTTCCACACTAAAGACAATCACATACACTGTCACTCCAGCTGATTCAGTGAAAAATTGGGAATCAAAGCTGCAACCTTCTGGGTCTGTATGGCCCCAGCTACGTGTTGAGTAAACCTACTGACTCATTATAATTTTGATGTAGAATTTGCAGTGTGGGTAGGTTATTAAAGCAAAGCGTCAGGGATTTCAAACAGTAGACCTATTGCAGTGATGGGGAGAAAATTGATCCAGCCAAGAATTTATTGATTCTGCTTTGCCCTCCATTAACTCAGAAGAAGGTCTCATGTTAATGGTTCAGTTTTGTAAACAGCTGCTAGGAGGCTTGTCCTTTCATCTCTTTCCTCTTCTTTCTGTAGTAAAACATTCTCTTCTGAATGGCCCAGCCAAGATTAGGTGCATAAAGTGTTGGAAATTGTACGGTAGTGAATGCAACCCTTCCCTCTGTGTCTGTAACAACCAGATATATCAACATGGTGCATTATTGGCGCTCTTTTCAGATTTGTTGACAGAAAGCACACTCGGGTCACACCAAAGCCTGAAGGCCAGTCAATAGAAATGGTTTGTGGATGGCTTAATGACTGGGATCAGTAAATTAGGGAGTGTGTGTACATAATCAAATATGTAACAAATAGGGGATAAATAATCAAGGGCTGATAGTGGACTGACCTGATTATTTACTTGCAGCCTGGTTGGTGGATTGTTGAGGTCAGTACTTCAAAAGGGATGTAGACCACATCTCTCAAACTCATTCCAAATTCAGCTTGAGCTATGTTAGATAAACGGCTGAGAGTGTATCCAGGCTCTAGCTGTAGTGTCAGTACAGAGCAGAATAAATGCAGCCCAAATCCAAAGTCCGGCTTTTGGAGAAGTGGGAAACTGAGGGAGTTTGAATTACTTCACTTCAGAGTCAGTCCAAGCCTCAATAGCTGACTTGCATCCCAGAGGTTTAGCATTAATTTGAAACTGAGGCTGCTGTGCTAAACTGGTAGAGTGACTGTTCCATAAAATGTGAGCAGATCTACAGTTTAATTGTAAGTAAGACCCAAGCTGATGCACAGATTGTTTCTGCGCTCAATGATGGTATAATCGGTATGAGATACCAGAAAAATTTCATAGTGGTAATATTATTGTTTGTCAATGAATACAGAATATATAGCTGTCATTTGGAGCCAAATTTATATCTTGCGCTCCTTTTTCCAATAATTGAGTACTATTCCTTCGTTGCAGGCGTCACTGGCTGGGTGTCGGGCCGGTTAAATGACCAGTGTTACTCTGGAGCTGGCTGTTAGGAGGTACATGAGGGTAGGCTGGTGTGGCTTCATTTGACCCTTCCTCCCTCTAGGGCTAGATGCACCACCCATTGCACTGCCCATGGTATACGTTCATCAGCAAGAGCACTAGTCACTGAATGTCTTTTTTTCTTTCGAAAACAATTCCACAAAGTATGGTGCTATAAGGCTTAAAAATGACCAGTTGATGGTTGGCTTGCATTTGGGGGAAAAGTGCATCACCTGGGCTTTCTACCAAGATTCAGGAAGTATTGGATTGAAAGCACAATTTTCTACATTGAAACTTAGCTAAATCCTTAGAAATCAGCCTTATTTATTTCTCACAGAATCCAATACTGACCGTCTAATTCCCCTGTTCATACAGCTGTGTAGGGGCCTTTATCTGTGGTTTTTGTGGGTTACAAGGTCTATGTATGATATGTAGCTCAACATCCCAGAAGTGTGGTATGAAGATAAAAACTTAGTTGTATTATGCAAGTTTACATAGCCTAGTTTATGATAAATGAGTTTATTTTCTGCATATCTCTTTCAGATATAATAAACCAATCTGCTTTATTTTTTTAATTATGTTGCTTGAATTACTATTGAAATTTTACTGTAAAGCCAAGGAGCTGTCTTCAGGTTGAGCCTAATGGCCTGTAATTATTCATATAACAGCATCAGCATTATTCTGGCATTATTTAATTTATCCCATCCATGTCCTGCATAATGATTGGGCTCTCTATTTGCAGTTTTGACATGGATTTTGTGGAATTTAACACATTTGATAACCAGAGCTTGACCCGGTGAACCTAAAATGATGGAAGTGCCTTTAGCTTTTTTCATACAGTTAGAACAATGGTCATGTGCCAAGGCTATAATTTGTGACGCAATAACAATGCTCTAGCTTACAATTCAAGTAGAAAAATAGGTCGCTCAAAAACTGCAGTAGTCTCTCTCGCTATCTTAATAAAACTAGCTTGGGTTTTATTGTTAGTTAATTGAGCTCACACTTAAACAGAAAAAATGTTTAGACACTTGTAGTTTTTTTTACACAAATGTATGAAGCAGATACGTTAACCATTAGGCAAAACTATGCACCAATCTGCTTTTTTTTTTAAACTGGTAGGACTACTGCAGAAATCGTGAAATGTGGGCTGGAAATTTGAATATTCTTTTAAGAAACTGAATGTGGATGTGACTATTTTCAATTGCTGATGACATCTTGTTTTTTTGACAGTTTACGAATTTCAGAGGAGGTTTTATATAGCAAGGGAGCATCTTCTGCAGACAAACATGCACTTGCTTAAAATCTAGAACTGAGATGATTAGTTTCCCCAAAAGGTGACACAAATGGGTGGAGCCCATACAAAATTTTCCCACACTTCTTTTATCAGCACGGCTTCAGCGTTTCCGATTTTAAACTCTTGTTTCTTGATAGAACTTCCATTTGGCAAACTGGTAAATGTTTTAGTCGACCGCTGTGCAAATTCTTTAACATTGCACCAGCTTCTCTCTGCAGCCCTTTGTTGGAAGGTAAAAGTGTAAAAGAGCAGTTGTCACAGGCAACAGGAAGAATATGGAGCGAAATGTTTGTACAGTTCATACAAAGACAAAGTTTCTGAGGTGAAGAACATCTGTCTACTTCATGGAGTCAACAAGGACCTGAAAGAGGTTATAAATTTGAGTACTTTAATAACCACACCGTTTGTTAATGTGGGAATTAACTTTTCACAGCTGTACTGCACATCCTAATACTTTCTTTTGGAGTGTAGTGGCTGGTGCAGTGTTAGCTCAGATAGAAGCATGAGTTGCTGATCCCACTCTTAATTGGAGCCAAACATTTACAAGTGATGCAGATGATTTCTTCCCCATTAGTGCCGAGCATATCTTTAGTAGGCAGCTGGGCATGGCCAGAAAGTAAAAACATTTTGGTTAATATAGAATATCCTGCTGCTGCCAGCGCTGACTGACTTCTTAGGTGGATACATAAGCAACTCAACTTTTTATTTTATTCTTCCTCAATTTTTAATCAGTTGGTCCTTTTCACTAATCTGTCAATTCAATGGAGACTGCCCATTTGGCTTTCTGAGATCTGACAGGTGGCAAACGGGGAATCAAACGTGTTGGTTTGCCTGTACTCAGTACAGCAGCCAACAGCCGCTTCACCTCCTGTACAAGGCCTTGTCCAGGCCTCAGTAATTACCGACAACCTCGGTAATGCCACAGTAGAGACACTATTGATCCCAATAACACAACCATTCCCAATGTCATCTTTCCTGAGAGAATAGTATTTATGGGTTTCATGACAAAACAAGAAAATCTAGATCTGGTGATGGGTCCTTTTAGTTGCTTCATGTGTTCCTGGTACTAAACTACCTCTGGCAGCACTGCCTCCATATCTACATAACCATCAAGTGCCATGCAAGTTGCAGCAGCCACAGATGTGTAATGATAAAGTTGTTTCATTGATCACCAGGTAAATAATAGCAATGGTCCGAGAGCCACTGCTGATAACAATAATAGAACCTGGTCCACTGTTTTGTCGTTCCCCTAAAAGAGAAATTCAGTAAATGCCCGTTGTGTAATCTGTCCCAGAGAGCACAGGGCACTGGAATTCATGTTTAGAACTGTCACACATACAATGGTTTCCTCCTGTGCTATAACCATCCATGGCTCTAAAGCCTTTGAAATTTAGCATCACGAGGAGCGAGCAGAATATAAATGGGGGGAAAAAGTTATCTGGAAAATCATATCGACTGGAATGTCCTCCTTTTCACATTCTGCATTCCAGTAATAAAGTTTGTGATGGTAAAATGTTCATTACTGACAGTTTTTTCCCCCAGTATGTTGAAAGATTTAGCTAATGCCTTGGCAATAACAAGGGGGATGCAGTTATATGGGTAGTGCCCTTAGTATGAGCTGAAGGTTAACTTTAAGAAACTTTCTTATCTACTTGTCCAGCTGTATTTTTCAATTCAGCGGAACTTTGTTTATCTTAAAACATGGGGATTGAGGATATTTCCAAGCTATGCTTTATGATTTTAAAAAAAACAAAACAAACAAATAATAATTTGCAGTGATTGTTGAGCCAACATGTTTGGCATTACTGAGCTATTCAATCTAGGATTTGGCATGTTTAAACTCTTGAGTCCCAGATTGAATTGTTTGCATTTTGTGATTCTGACAGAAGAGACCAAGTTAAATAGGGGCACCAACTGGAGCCTGCCATTCCAGTACTACAGGACCAGTTCCCCATGGCACTGGGCAGTCACAGAGAAGCTGCAACTTCCCATGGAGCTGGTGGGAAGGGAAAACGGGAAAGAAAACTGGCAGCATCGGAGAAGGTTTTGAGCAGGTCAATTGCAGAATGTAGGCAGTGTGGGGAGATTGGGAAGTTCTTGGGGCTGACTGAAAAATAAGGGGAAAAAATGCATTTAAGAGGTGATTTTCAGGACCACTGGATGCCTCGAAGCTTTTTACAACCACTGAACTACTTTTGAAGTGTAGTCACCACTGTAATGTAGGAATCACAGCAGTAAATTTGCACACAACAAACTCCCACAAACCACCTGAATTTGTTTTTGTGTGATGTGGATTGAGTAATGAATATTGGCCAGGCCACCAAGCCGAGCTTCCCTGTCCTTTGAAATCGTGCCATCCACCCGAACAGGTAAGTTGGGGCCTGACCTTAACAACTCGCTCCAAATATGGCACCTGCAACAGCGCTGCACTCCCTCAGTACTGCAGTGGAGCGTCGGCGTAGATGTTTTGTGCTCAAGCCTCGGAGTGGGAACTGAACCCAGAACCTTGGCTGGGATTTTCCGGTCGCGGACGGGATGGGATATTTGACGGACCTCGAGTGGGAAAATCCCCGCCCTTGTGACGGGGAGGTGAAGTGCGGCCAGGTGAACGGCGTCACAAATAGGCAGTGCTCAGTGTCGCCAGCCCTTCCTCATCACCCAGCGAGATGGCCCCTGGCTTCAAGCCGTCACCCTGTCTCTCGTGGCAAGCTTTTAAGATGTGAAGTGTGTGAGGCGTGAAAGATGCTCATGCTTGGGGAGTCAGCAACAGCATAGCTGCTGAGATGCTGGCTGCTCACCTTTCAGAAGGAACTCCACAATGCTGACAGCACGTCCAAGTGTACCTTTAACCCCTTGACATTTTTTGATATATAGGGTGGAATTTTATGGCCCCTTTGCAGAAGGGGTGGGACAGAAAAATGCGGCGAGCCACTCAAAACTCCGTTGACTTCAGCGGGACCAGAAGACCCTGCGGGTGGGAGGGTCTGTAAAATTCCACCTTACTCAGCTGTATCATTTGAAAGTTCATAAATATTTAATACGCAAGGTAGAATGGTAGGTTTTTTTTTGCCCACTATATTCCCTATTCCCCCAAGAAATGCACAGGCTGTTCACACGAGATCTACAAGTCAGATCAATATTATGCAACTTTGAAAAATATCAATGAGTTTTGAACATGAAAGCTGTAATATTAATTCAACTAATTGCAGATTAACACAGATATCTATATGTACAATGCTCTGTGGCTTCCCTGTTTAAATGATCTGATGTCAGCTAAGGTAACAATATAGACACCGGAACAGGGTCCTTGAACTACCAAGAGAGAAATCCTTCATCATTCCAGTACTTAATTGCTATCCACTGCTGGGCAGTGCAGTTATATAGCTGGGCATCATGCAAGGCTGTGATACTTCTAACTATTCTGAGTATGCTTACACTTCTTGGCAGTAAAAAATTCTAAAATCTATCCTGGTTGCAAATATATTTTTTCTTAAGGAAAATGAAGTTACTAGCATGGGAGCTTAAACATTGTCCAGCTGTTGCACACTGGAGTCATGTTTTATGCAATAAAACAACCAGGTTTTAAAGAATTACCTAGAACTAGATTAGCTAATAACTGGGGCCCATGTGAGGAGCATGTTAAAGTTTGGTAACAATTTTTATGTACTGGAGTTGCACAGAAGTGAAATGAACTGTGGTTGACACTGAGAAAACACTTGTTGCAAAGCAAGTGAAAATTCTTCTTTAAATCCTTGGTTATTTAGCAGCCAGTAGCCCAGTTCCTTCTGCAGAGTTATAATGGGGCCTGGGGATGGGCAGGTGGTGGGATTGGGGGATCTGCTCTCTAACCAGAACACACACATGCTCATTAGGATTAAAATATTGAGGATATCTTCACTAGCACACCTTTTTTCTACAGTTTCTCAGGACTTTGAATGCAAAATATACAAGTATTTTTATTGCCTGAAAGGATGTCATTGAGAAGAGTCATTGTGTGTAAATAAGCATATTGGCTTGCAAAAGGGAACTGGACAAGCACCTGAAGAGAAAGGGGCTTGAGGGATAACAGGGAGAAGGCAGGGTCGTGGGACTTGCTGAGTTGCTCTTGCAGTGGGCTAGCACAGACACAATGGGCCAAATGGCCTCCTCCTCTGCTGTAAGCATTCCATGTCCTATCTTATTTCATCAATTATTATGGTGGAGTGATTCGTTCACTGGGACCTCCAGTGTGCTGGCTTCCTCTGTGTAAGAGGTTTCACTCGGAGAATGTTGAGCACCAGAAATTAATTGAGCAAATATTTGCAGTGGAACAACCAGTGCCTGTCTGTAGTTCAGGCAATGGCCCCGGTAGTTGTCCAGTACATATGTTAGCTATATAACCCTGGAGAAATGTGGTTTGAGTTATCTTCCCATATTACACTGAACATGGCATTCCAAGATGACAAATTGAAACTGAGTGCTGGGGTACTGCACTATATCGTAACAAAATGCTATCCATGTATGGTGTACTCAGGAATAAACTACTGTTTTAAAAATCCTTAAGTTTTTTTTTTCATTTAAGTTGACCAGCTAGAGACTTGGAAGTATCATCACTGTTTTTTGGTCATTGAATATATCCTGCTATGTTTATTTTTATGACCACTAAGCAGCTCATGAGGCCCAGTTACTATTGATAGCCAAGTAGATTATCCCTCAAACGCATTGGGTATAAATGGAAGATGTTGTTGTCTGCTAAGATGCTTTGCAGCACAGTTGTACAACAAGCTTTCTCATTAATTTGGGATTTTAAGCAATTTAAATGTCACCTAGTGTTCCCCTCTATTTAATAACAACGTCTGATCCGAGGGATATACATTTGAGGGAAGAAGGAAGGAGTGTGCATAGCGTAAAACAGAGTGAAACTCTCTTTTTTTTAAGCTGACTAATCAATCTCCTGTGTTGCAGTTCCTGGATTTAGAATCTCAGAATGGCTACAGTGTAGAAGGAGGCTGTTTGGCTTTCCGTGTCCCTGTTGGATCTCTGCAAGAGCAACTCAGCCAATCCCAATGCCCTGCCTTTTCCCTGTAAAACCCTGCAAATCTTTGCTCTACATGTAAAGATCCAATCCCCTTTTGAAAGCCACGACTGAACCTGCTTCTACCACACACACAGGCCGTGTTTTCCAGATCCTGACCACTTCTTTCATTTAAAAATAAAAGATTTTTCTCCTGTTGCTTTTTTGGATCTTTTGCCAACCCCCTTAAATAAGCGTCCCCTGGTTCATGACCCTTCCACAATCGGAACAGTTTCTCTCCATCTACTCTGTCCAGAACCTCACGATTTTGAACACCTTTCACAAATCTATATATGGATTGGGATTTTAACTGTGACCCTCTGCTGCTTACTGCTATTCAGCTCTGTGAGGGGCGTGATAGTGATATATAGATGAGCTTTTTATTTTGAATGGGAGGATAGGGCCTATCGCTAGGATGGAACTGGAGACTGGTTGTCCGAATAGGTTAAGTGTCTCCCCTGGACTGGATGGTGTTCTTGTTACTGTTGTCCTGTGGCGTTTGGGTGTCTCTGGAAGATGTGCAGCACAGAGAGAAATTGGAGATTGAAAGCTGGGGCACAGGAGCTAGGCTGGGCTTAGGGCTGAAGTGAGATGTGGGCAATTAGAGTGGGGTCTGGAAGAGATGCAGTAGGTGAAACCTGGGCCTTGGATATGCATAACAGGGAATTAAGCCCGGGAGTGAATGGAGGGGCAAGGCAGGATTTAAGGCAGAAATGTGTCTCAAAATTACCCTTTCCTCATTATCGACAACAACAGCAGGAGCAGAGTAAGGACACCATATTTATTGATGACTTCTCCTTTCACTTTTCTCCTGCCAAAAACTCCAGCTTTGAAGTCCAACAAGGACTAGTCACCACCATTCCCAGGAACAGAACTGCAGTGGGTGATGGTCAGTCAGTCCCTGTGGATTGCTTCAGATTTCCAGAAACCTATATACGGAATCTAGGCTAACATTTCCAGAGCAATATTCTACCCTCGAGTGAACAGAGAAGATCCCACGACACTATTTAAGAAGAGCAGCGAAGTTCTTCCCAATGTCCTGGCCAATATTTATCCTTCGAACAACAGCAAAAACAGATTATCTGGTTGTCATCATGTTGCTATTAATGGGAGCTGGTTGTGCACTAACTGGCTGCTGTGTTTCCTACATTACTGTGGTGACTACAATTCAGAAGTTTTTCATTGGCTGTAAAGTGCTATGGGATATCCTGAGGTATTATAAAGCACCATATAAATGCAAGTTCTTTCTCCTTTCCATATTTCCTCAAATGCCCTTTTTTCAGGTTTTTGCACTTCACTGCACCTAGACCACACTCATCAAGGCATCCCTGAGACTGCTACAGCAATGCTGGTTATATTAAGTGTTTTCACACAGTTTCTCTTACATGGGTGGGGGAAGCAATGGTTTGTTCCATCAGAGAATGGTCCAGTGATGGAAAAGCATGTGATAGTTCAAAACCAAACCACAAAACACAGAAAGTCTTGTTGCACCACCTACAAGCTGGTGTTCAAGATGTTTAGTGTGAACTGAATGAAATCTTTGTTTAAAGATTATATTGCATTGTTGACCCACACTTGTTACCGGTTGTGCTCTAGAAAAATAGATAAGTCAGCATGAAAATTCTATATTTATACATCTGTAATGTGCTTGTTTAAAATGTAGCACATTGATCAACATGATGCAGTTTAGAACTACAGATATAAGTTGTTGCTTTAAAGCAAATTGCCAATATTTTAGTTTTTAATTATAGATTTATTTTTCTGAAAAAAAAAACTTATTTTATGGGCTAACAGTTAGGAAAGAGCAATGTAGCTGACCTACGCTGATAAACGGAGTGACTGTTAAACAAGCCGCCTTTCGTTTCTGTGTTGCAACAGTCTGGTCATCAAATGGTTGGTGTAACATGGCTACTTTACAATTTATTCCTGCTCGTAACACTTAGAAACTGTAGGACAGAATTGAAGATGGCAGGGCAAGTCGTTAACGCTATTAAAGTGTACGGAATCCTCGGCTTTTCAAATAGAGGAATAGAGAACGAAAATGAAGATGTTATCCTAAACAGTTATAAATCATGGGTTAGGCCTCAGCTAAAGTATTGTCCAGTTTTGGGCACCACATGAGGACTGCCAGGGCTTTGGACAGGGTTGGAGGGGAGATTTACCAGAATGATACCGGTGATGAGAGACTTTAGTTATGTGGAAAGACTTAGAGAAACTAGGGTCGCTCTCCTTAGAACAGATGGGAAGATCCAATAGTGATGCTCAAAATTATAACAGGATTTGACAGAATAGATTGGGAGAAGTTGTTTCCGGAAGCAAGGGGATTGATAAACAGAGGACAGCTAACTGACAGCAGAACCAGGAGGATACTGTTTACACAGTTCGTTGTTCTGATGTAGAATAGACTGTCTGAAATGATTCTGGAAGCAGATTCAGTCATAAGTTTTTTAAAAGGGAAATGGATATGTAGTTGAGGAGGAAACATTTGCAGGGCTCGAGGGGAGAGAGCAGGAGTGTGGGACTAATTTGATAGCTCTTTCAAAGTGCTAGCAGAGGCATAATGGGCTGAATGGCCACCCTCGTTCTTGCATGATTCACACACCACAACACACAAACACTTACCACACACATGCACACACATACAACATGCACACACCACCATACGCACACCACCACACACACATGCACACCACCACACGCATATGCACACCACCACACGCACACACACCATGCACACACATGCCACCACACGCACACCACAACACGCACACTACAACACACACACATACACCACAACACACACAGACACTGACACACATACCACAACACACACACACACACACACACACACACACACACACACATACATACACCACAACACACACAGACACTGACACACATACCACAACACACACACACACACACACACACACATACACCACAACACACACACATACGCCACAACACACAGACAGACACTGACACACATACCACAACACACACACACACACACATACACCACAACACACACAAATACACCACAACACACACAGACACTGACACACATACCACAACACACACACACACACACACATACACCACAACACACACACATACGCCACAACACACACAGACACTGACACACATACCACAACACACACACACACATACACCACAATACACACACATACACCACAACACACACAGATACTGACACACATACCACAACACACACACACACACATACACCACAATACACACACATACACCACAACACACACACACACACCACAACACACACAGACAGACACAGACACACATACCACAACACACACACACACACACACACACACACATACACAACAACACACACACATACACAACAACACACACACATACACCACAACACACACAGACACAGACACACATACCACAACACACACACACACACACACACACACACACACACTTCTACCACCAGAATCACTCATGGTCCAGATTCATGCAGCTGAACTGCTAGTGGGGTAGGTGGGGGGATGGGGGCTGTGGTGGTGTTGGAAATGAGGGGGGAGGACTTGCAAAGCCTGTAAGTGAAGCTGAAAGACACCATTACTCATTACTCAATGACAGTGAATATGTTTTCAGATTGTAAAGTGACAATGTGTTCACCCTTACAACCACAACACACACACACACACACATACACCACAACACACACAAATACACCACAACACACACAGACACTGACACACATACCACAACACACACACACACACACACACACATACACCACAACACACACAGACACAGACACACACACCACAACACACACACACACACACACACACACACACACACACTCTTCTGGATCCTCTGGAGAGCTGAGGCCTTGGGGGCCCCGCTTCCTTTGGCTGCCCTCCTATGAGCCCACTGCTCCCTCTGCAGTGACAGAGGACGAGGTTGAGGGGCCATAGGCAAAGGGGACTTGGAGAGAGAGGGCAGACTCTGAGATTCCTGAGTGAGTGACCCAGAGGGGTCCAGCTGCCACTCCTTCTCCGTATGGGTGCCCAAGGGCTCTGGCCTGACTCCCTGAGAAGCAGGGGCACCTGGAGGGATGTCAAGGTGCCTATTTCCCTTTCATGTTGCCACTGCAGGCACACGCCCATGGTACTGTGGTGGAGTGCAGGTCTGCACACGTCTCTGCGTTCTGCTGGACCAGGATCACCATGGCGCCCACCACCCTCCCCATGGAGACCTCCATACACACACATGTGGGCACCACTTCATCAGAGACCAGGTGGACGCACTCCTCTGACTCAAATGCCACTCTGCTGAGGGCTTCCAACAGCTCAACGTGATGTTCCCACACCTTCTGCTGACTCTCCAGGATGAGTTGAAAGGCCAAATCCAGAGGATCATCATCTGACTCGGACCCTCACAGATGCCTCTTCCCCAGCAGCCCTCTGAGTGTCAGGGAGCTCGCACGAACCTGCCTCCTCCTGCTGTGGACACGTGTCTGTGTGATGACCACCAGATTGTGAACCCGAACCTGCTCTAGGTCTAGGTCCTACCAAGGTGTGTGTCTCTGTGCTGGTGGAGGGTGGGTGTAAGGTCTGTGTGTTCCAGGCTGCTTATTTCCAGCTCTTCAATGGAGGAGGTGTCCTCTTGGCTGGAGGTGAGGATGTGGATGGAGCTGAGGGACTGGCTGGCTGAGGGTGTCGCTTGGCAGAGCTCCCTGTGAACCAAAGTAGAGATAATTAGTGCACGGCAGCAGAGTTAGAAGCAGGAGAGGGAGACACTCACAGTTGCATTGAGGGAGGGGTGATGTGGTACAGGTAGGGTCTACATCCTCACCAGCCTGCATGATGGTAGGCTCCTCAAAGTGAGTGAGGGATCAAATATAGACCACCCCCCCCCCCCCCCGCCCCGCTCTGGGACCTCTCCCTGCTGCTGTGAGCCGGCTTCACCTGCATGGAAACAGATGGAGAGAGTGTGAGCAGGACACAAGGCGCTGTGTGGAATGTTTGTGTGGTGAGCGGAGACATGGACAGGATGAGGACACGAGCTCCAGAAGATATGAACCTGATGGAGATGTGATGGTGTGTGTGAGAGTCAGTAGTGTTGTCCATTGAGGTGTGAGATTCCTGTGGGTGTGTGATGGGTTTGTGAGTGTGTGAGCTGAGAGTGATGAGAAGAGTGACTTACCCTGGCAGAATGGATGAGACCATTCATCCTGTAGTGGCACTGGGTGTCTGTCCTCTTTTGCAGGGTGTTGGCGCTGACCATTGCTGCCCCCGCCTCCCATGCTGGATTGCTTTGCCCAGAGTGGGGGCAGAGGAGTTCACACTGGGGCCTCCACTGGGTCCAGTAGGTGTTGCTAAGTTTGGGGCCAGCATATTTTCTCCCTTAGCAACCACCAGTTCCAGCAGCTTCCTATCTCTTGAAGAGTGCTAGCTCTGCGCAGGGGCAGCCTTTAGATATGGGGCCCGGTTTACTGAAGGCCTGAGGTGACAGTGAGACGGGCGAATCAGAGGCTGCTTCACTAGCGACCCGGCGTGTTTCCCAAGAATGCATTATTGATGAGGCTGGGACACGCTGGGAAGGAGACGAAACAGAGTGAAAAGCCGCCAATGTCCTTTTTGTCCTGCCCGCTACCACACTTAGAACCATAGAACACTACAGCACAGAAAACAGGCCATTCAGCCCTTCTAGTCTGTACTGAAATATTATTCTGCAAGTCCCATTGACCTGCACCTAGTTCATAACCCTCCAGACCTCTCCCATCCATGTATCTATCCAATTTATTCTTAAAACTTAAGAGTGAGTCCGCATTTACCACATCAGATGGTAGCTTGTTCCACACTCTCACCACTCTCTGAGTGAAGAAGTTCCCCCTAATGTTCCCCCTAAACCTTTCCCCTTTCACCCTAAAGCCATGTCCTCTCGTGTTTATCTCTCCTAATCTAAGTGGAAAGAGCCTACTCACATTTACTCTGTCTATACCCCTCATAATTTTGTAAACTTCTATCATATCTCCCCTCAATCTTCTACGTTCCAAGGAATAAAGTCCTGACCTGTTTAATCTTTCCCTGTAACTCAACTCCTTAAGACCCGGCAACACCCTAGTAAATCTTCTCTGCACTCTCTCAATCTTACTGATATCCTTCCTGTAGTTAGGCGACCAGAACTGCACACAATACTCCAAAGTTGGCCTCACCAATGTCTTATACAACCTCACCATAACATCCCAACTCCTATACTTTGATTTATGAAGGCCAGTATGCCAAAAGCTTTCTTTACAACCTTTATTTTTTATTTATTTATTATTTAGTTATATTATGGGCAGAATCGTCCCAAATTTGCACTATGAATGTACTTCCCCTTCAATCTCGGCAATATAAACTGATTCATAGGAGTGGATTTTTTTCTCTCTCTTTCCACCTTTTTCAGTTCCCCTGCTCCCCGTGTGAAGGTATGACTATAAATTCTAGGCTTCCTTCCAATACTTCATCGAACTGGCCTTTTTTTTCATGGGTTAGTTTCATTGCAAGGATGAAATCCCAATCCATCTTCTGTGAGGCAGGAGCTTTGGCTGCCAGAAGTGCATAGCTCTGGCCCCAGCTAGCTCTTTGCCAAGCAATTATGCATTATTGAGGCAGGCTTCCCTGTTACCTGAGAACACTGCAATGAGCCTCTGGGATCTCCGCACAGCAGGAGGGGGGACATTGTTGACATTGTTGAACTGGGCAATCGACTATCTTTGGGGGATCTTTAGAAATCAAGGGGGAGGTTTAACTCCCAAAAATGGTAGATTTGGTTAGGTGAGATATAAACATTTTTAAAAAGAAACCTCAAACCCGAATGCAATCCCCCCCCTCAAACCTGTCCACTTGTGGTTTTAACTGGGGGTGGGGTGGGCCAACAAACTGCTCTCGAGAGGCGATTTTCTCATTTAAGGATTGTAATTAGGTTTCCCTGCTTCAGATTTTATCTCCATTTTCAAATTTAACCCAGCAGCTAAATAGAGGTGTAGACTGCTGCACGGGGGAATAAGTGCCTTTCCAGCACTGCTTGTGGGCCAAGAGGAGCAGGAGAACATCCCCCAGGCTCCAGGAACCACTATCACTGTCCTTGGCCCCACACCTTCTTCAGCCATGACGTTCTCCTGCTGGATGTAATTTCCTATCTGCCCCTGACACTTCCGATCTCTCTCCCCTCCACCCCAGCCTCTGATCTCCCTCCTTCCCTCCCCACTTTCTCTGACCCCGACCTCTTCTCCTGTCTGGCTTTCATCCTCCTCCTCCCCCCCACCCCCTGGTGCCCAGTCCTTCCCCATCTTGGTCTCCGATTTCCAGCTCCACCCAGCCCTCCCAAACTCTAGCCTTCAGCCTCAACACAATCCACCCCTTGCCTCTGATCTACTCACATCTACCCCCCCTCCTCCCCAGAATCTGATCCTTTCGGTCGGCCAACCTCTGTCCAAGCCCCCACCATTCTCCAATCTATCCACCACCCCCCCGACTTTCCAATATCTTCCTCCCTCCCCTCTCTCCTCCCTCCCCTTCCTCCTCTCTGCTTCTTGGCTGTGTTCTGGTACTTAAGGGGCTACTCCCCTGACAGTCAGTCAATGTCTCAGTCTTCCTGATTGTGGCCAGCAAACGGAGATAACAAATATTAATTGGGTCCTGCCCTGTACTTCTGGGTTTCTTGACCTCAGAACAGCCCCTATCCTGCCAATCATTGTCTTAACCCCCTTAATCTTTAGCTTAACTTCTCACACTAACCTATATCAGTCATTGGCAAAGAAGCCCTGGTTGATTCTTAAATGGAACTTCCCCAAGTAGCTTGGAGTTTATTGACAATTTTGAAATGGGAGTGATAAGTATCGACTGCTTTAGCATGTAAAATGTGAGTTTGGTGCTGAGATTTATATCCAATCTCCCTTTAACATTGGATTTGTGGAAGAACACTTTGCATTTCTCTTCTGTGAGAATCCCAGAATCATATCTATTGTATTTTGTAATAGGAATTCAATGAGCCAAATGAAGCTTATTTATTTCCTTGCTTTATGGGCTATTAGAGCAGCCTTCCAAAGTGTTAAACAGCTCCTCAGAGGCCAGCATCAACACTTAAGAGTAGATGATGAATGGTAAAGAGGCAAAATACCAGTACATTTTTACTCAAAAGTGCCTAGGATCGGTTAGCTTATCTCGGAATTATTCCATCCAAAAAAATTGATAAAATAAATTGGTTAGGACGGTTAAAGATTCAACCTAAACTCCCCTCCCTCCCTTAACCCCCACCAGCACCCCAGTAACTACAAGAACTGTTTCATTTTAGTTTGGCAAGATTATAGGGAAAATGTTAGTTGTCAAGTTGCTTTGGTTCAGTTCCACTTTGCACCCGCCTGATTCATAAAAGCAAACAAAAGTTTTTGTGGTTATAAGCAGGAAGTTAATGAAAGCTTTAGATAAAGCTCATTTGTATGTGGTAGCAGTGTCTCAAGCTTTTAGAAATGGAGTTCTATTGAAAGGGTGTTTTGTTGATGTGGATGAATAGCTCTGGTGTGTAGTCGCAATGTCCCTATAATGCTCTGGTAGCAGGAAAAATTTTCTTCATTTTGCCATGTTGCAACATGTATTCTAATCAGGCTGGGTCGATCTCAGTCTTGGAAACAATTTAACTGTAACTGACTTTAAGAGAAAATAAAATCCTCTACTGTGGAGGTTCTGGTTCTTTCAAGACAACTATAGTCCAGTGTATTAAAGGATTGAGTCTGACACCACTCTTAGGAGGTCATTCAGTTTATAACAGACAGCCCTTTGTACAAAGTGTCCCTACAGTAGACGGTCAGTGCGGGTAGTGAGATAAAACTTTGCTGTTAATCTATTGCACAGAAAAGCTTAAATCATATTTGTCTTATATACCTGAAAGTTAACTCAAAGAATCTTTAAGCTGCCTTTTAGTGAAAAGACTGGTGCATGTTATATTAAATTGATGTGTTGTAAATAACATCTTCCCTACAAACATTTGGATGATCTTGGGGCTTGAATATACTAATGTACATGATCAATGTTGAGAAGGATCTTTATTTCAGAGCATTATAAGTGTTTGTACATGATTCTAAACTGATTTCACAAACATCCATGTTCTTTATAATCTTTAGCTCCAGCAACTCTTGACATGCATGTATCACAAGTGCTCCCACCACCCCCACCACCCCCAACATCCACCCCTAGGACTGCCTCTTTTTATTTCTTCACTTGGTTATGTTTCTCAGGGGCTTGTCTCTGATCCTATCACGTGAACTCTAGTGGATTTTGTTGTGATCTGTAACATCTGCCTGTTCCTTTTGCTATTCTGAGCAGAATGTCCACTTAAAACTGTTTAACGTGGGAATGACTGGTGCAGCTTTCTAAATGAATAATTTTCGTCTCCCCTGTTCATGTGGTCTGAATCCTCAAGTGTAATACCCAGCACTAATAACACATTGGTAATGCAAGTCTGCTCATTGCAAACTAACTCCATAGTTTTTAACCTTTGGCGTGTTGATAACTACATACCACTAATATGCCTCACCGATGGCCCAACTTATTTTGCACTGAAGAAGAGTCATACGGACTCAAAACATTAACTCTGTTTCCCTCTCCACAGATGTTGCCAGAGCTACTCAGTTTTTTCCAGCATTTTCTGTTTTAATTTCAGATTTCCAGCTTCCGCAGTACTTTGCTTTTGTATCTTGCACTGTATTTGAACAATGAGCTTTCACTGACTTGCCAGCAATCTCAGATATAAGTTGCTGGTTTTGTTGTTTTTTCCCCTTTTAGTTTTTCTCTTATTTCTTGCTTTTGGATGACAGCTAATTTCCAGCCAGAGTTGTACGAAAGCATTACAGCCCCATTGTATGTGCAGCGTGTGAGATATTGATACCGTAAAATAATTGACTAAAAATAAGTTTAAGCAAGGGTTCATGGATCAGGAGGAGCTTATTCCATGAGGTGATCCCCATTGTGCGTTTTTGTTCGAATTTTCTGACTTACACGTTTTCTCTTTATCCTTCCTTCCGCTGCACAGGTTTTCCCTTTTTTATTTGTTTTGAGCTCTGATGGCACAGAATTTGAAGCCATTGAACTGATTCAGCAATAGTTTATTTTCTTGGGTAAATGTTCCAGTTTTAAGTGTGTGGAAACATAAGCATTCTGTAAACTTTGAAAAGTCACTAGGAATGGATCCAAACCAATGTCAAATAAGTTAGTTTTACATTGTTTTTGGCTCTTTGTAGAACACTGGCAGATGTTATGGAAAATGAACCCCATTCGGGGAGGGAGGTGGGGTGACTGGCTGTTTACATAGATATGCACTGCTTGATTGCCTGCAATTAAGATAGGAGGGAATGCCTGAGCCTGAATTTATGATTTGAAAGCTCTGAATAATTGTATAGAAGGTAAATTTGATGAAACCTGAACTTCCCACCAGCTGCATGTTTTATATGTGTATGTTGGGCTGGTCAGGATTGATTAAGTCAGGAGTATGACCACAAATTTATGACCAAATTCTTAAAACTTGGCTGCTATTTTTAATTAAACGAGTTTTTGTTTCTGGAGTGACAGATGTTTGCAGTGGTGTTAGCACTTTGGTTGTGTGTCCAAGTATTCCCAGGCTGTATTTGGTAACATTACTAATTTAGAAAACTATATGAGCAATCTCTGATATCTGCATCGTATGCTTTTGACTTGGCTCTATGTTTTATTCCCTGCACACAAACCATTGTGATAACTTTTTTGGCCACTTTGAGGGTGATTGGGATTATTTTCAACTACAGCAATAACTTTAATTTCACTCTCTGTAGGCTTCCTTCATCCGTGTCTTTCATAAGCCCCCCACCACCGATTTGAGAAATTGGGTAAGGGGGAATTGACCTATCACCAGATGTTCGCCGACATCTGCAACTTCACTTCAGGAGGTGACCTTGGTTGACGTTGACATTGACCTCTGGTTTTTATTCTGTTGCCTCCTTTCACTGGGGGGAAAGCTGGGCATGGAAATGCTTGGTTTGAGAATCCTTGTGAACATCCTCACTTACATGTTAAAGCTGCATGATCCTACTCTGTTTCTCTTTTCATTTCTGTCTGAACAATGACCGAATGTCCCGGTTCAACTCAGGCACCATCTCTCATATCCGCCCCCCACCTCAGCTGAGTTTCTGATTTCGTTGTCACTGTGAGGAGGTCTCTTGATGTGTGGAGGAGGGGAGCAGAGTGGACAAAGGAAGGAAAGCCCTCTGTCATACTTAGGAGGGCCATTGACCTGGCAGCAGGCTTCCTGCTGTCTTTCTGAACTGTAGGGAATACCTAGATTGGAGTGAGCACTGGATTTGGTGGGGTTGGTGGGCAGTGGGAAGGACTGGGCTTACATGGAGGGTGGAATTAACTTCGGTGGGGATGCAAGACAGTTGATATCTCCTTTCTTGTCAATTATACAATGCGCCCAATATTCAGGAACGAGATATGAATAGGACACATAATAGGCGGTATATGCGACACCGTCTGTTTTGCTACCCTGACCAATTTGAATTTCACACCAATGATGGTCTTTAATAAATTCCCCCAGGAAATATCTCTTGAGCTTACTTTTGCTTATAGTTTTAGCAAAGCCCCAATTTTAACATAACCCGCCTGGTGGGACTGGGCAGGTTTACAATGGGTGCCAATGGAGAATGTAACGAGGTGTAAAGCTAAAGTCCAAAGCCAGACCAGCTCCATTGCTGCCCAGGGAGGCTAGGTTAAAATTGGGGCTTGGAATGTTTGAACTTTCTCTCTGCGAACCTGGTTTATATTCACCACGTTTAGCTAGGTGCCAAAGTTTAAAAAAGAAATGGAAAATCTGTTTTTGTGACAGTAGATTGGAAAAATCAGCAGAGTTTTAATTCCATATTCTGTTTTCCTTCCTGTGATACTTGTTGGGTTTGGTAGTTGCACTATGCATAGGAAAGGTCAAGACATCAAAATAACTGTACTATTTTGTACAAACTGAGCAAAGGTCATAATCCAGATTTCGCTGATTTTGGCTTGCAACCCATCAATAATAATTTGCAACAAAGATAGTGGTGCAGTTAGCTTTCCTTAATCATGACCTCCTTCTCATTCTGACCATTCTGGAGAGGTGAGGGGGAGACAGACTCAATGAGGAGCAGTTTTTCCAGGCAAGGGAGGCAGGTCTGCCTGTGTGCAGAGTTAAATCCCTTGGAATTGATGTCGGGTTAGGTCCTGATATCGTGCTAACCTCTTCTGAAATTGAAGGCAACCAGGGAAACCCCTTGGATTTGACCCTGAGTAATTGAGGTAATTAAAAAGGCCAATTAGAAACTGTTTTAACTCGCAAATCTGGATTTCTCAGCCAGTTTGTCGATTTGCCAGCACCTCTCTCTCGGGTCAGCAAGGTGATGAACAGTGCATGGAGTGAAGCTGACATTCTGGGAAGGTTTTGATCAGTTGCACTGAAGAGCTCCAACCATGGCCATTGAGAGAGTGCTGTTCCAAGCTCTTATTCCTTCAGGGAGTGCTTTCACTGCTTCACAGTTGACTGCCAACTTCTTGGAAGACGCTTCAGCTGTCTTGCACTTCACTCAGGTGTACTTTCACGCTAACAGCCTTCACTGCAGCTGGGAGCAGCTGATGGTGCAACATCTTCCACCTCTGCTGGGGGGCAAGAGCAGAGACTGTACCAATATCAACTGCTCCAGCAGCAACAGGAGCAACACCAGCAGCACCAAATGCCTTCAACTCAGCCATATGCCCCTCCTGAGGACAGATACAATGTACAGCAAGATCCAGCTGGTGGGAGGCAAGACCTTCCCAACACAGAGTCTACAGAAAGTCAGCTCTCTCCACCTGCGTTAGCACCAGGAGAGGCTCAGGCTCTATCATGAAGTTGCTGTTGACATTTGCAGCCTCCTGGAACAAGACCTCCTTCTCAATGAAGCTGGTGAGAACACCTTGCCGGTGGCCCATAAGGCACCTGTCACAAGAGCCCCCATTCCCACCCCCCCCACCCGCACCCCACCCCCCCCACCCCCGCCAACCCAGGTCCCTTGCCAAGTTGTGTTCACCTGCTGTAAAGAGAGAAAGCAGAGGGATGTGTGTGTTCATAACGGCTTGTGTGTGTGTGTGTAGGAGGGAAAGATAACGTTTGTGCAGGGTGTCTGAGAGGTGTGGGTTCAAGAGAACACTGAGCTGAGGGTGAGTGTTGGCAGCTCAAGTGGGGTTGTGAGCTGCCTGGAGAGAAAGGATTAAGTGGAGCTACAAGGTTTGTTGTTCTGAGGGATTCTGTACAGGAGAATGCTAGGAATGTCAAAGCGTGGGGCTTAGCACCTGAAGCTGTGACACCCCCTCACCATTCCCACCATCCTGAGGCCCTGGATTCTCTTGATCCACTGTGTCCAGTTTGGAGGAACCACATTTTTACTGCTGAGTTCCTCAACCTCTTCCACCCATGCCTGCTTGGTTGGAGAAGCAATCCTCTTCCTCTTGTCATAGGGAGACCTCCTCTCACTGCAGCCCATCAGATCTCACAGCAAGACCTCCAGGTAAGCGTGAGAGACCTGGGGAGAGGGGGGTGGAGTTGGCGGGTGGTGGTGTGAGTTGGTCCTTCCCAGACCTCCACCCCATTCTTGTGATAGCTGCAGCCTGAAAAATCCAAATGCTCACCAGCTTTTCGGATCCATCCGGGTTCCTTTGATTAGAAATTCTTCCTTTGACGGAACGATTTGCCAGGGAACCCGGAGGAGGGATGATAAGACTGGAGCTCTGGGAAGGAGTCTCATCAAAGCCTGCTGATCAGTGAATCAGTTCCCTGATGCACAGGGAGCTGTGGTCCTGCCCTTGCATTGGGCAAGGACTAAGCACAGAAGATTCTGTCCAATGTGAGTTTGGCTCTCAAATGCCAAAGTAATATTGCACCCATCTACCCCCTGTCCTTTATTAGAGAGGTAAAAGCAAAATACTGCCGACGCTGGAAATCTGAAACAAAAACAAAAATATCTGGAAAATCTCCGCAGGTCTGACAGCATCGGCGGAGAGGGATACAGTTGACATTTCGAGTCCGTATGAGTCTTCATCAGAACCTTTATTAGAGAGAGTTGCTCGCTGTTGAGTTTTTCAGTGTGCATGGTTACCAGGGAGAGCCTGTACCAGATTTGTACCTCACACAGAGAAACCAGTTCTGGCCTTCTGCTTTTGTTGTCTGCCTCTCAGTTTTATGGCCTTTTTATATTTTATAAGTTGAGAGACCTGGATCAACACTACCTCTTTTTGAGATCATTTCTTGGCTTTATTTTCCCTTGTGAGATGGAAAACTGAAAACTCTCCACAGGCGAGTACTTTTAATGATGGTCACTGCAGTCAGTTGACTCACAGGAACTACAGCACAGGAGGAGGCAACTTAGCCCATTATTTGTGCCAGTGCTGAATCTTCGATTGGACTACCTTCTCTAATTCCATTTTAAATGCCTTGCAGTGTTGGCTTCAACAGCTGCGTGTGAAAAAGTGTCCATCTCCTTTCAATCTATCCTCCCT
>NC_054484.1:107936012-108011012 GCF_017639515.1 Carcharodon carcharias | reverse complement strand
GTCCTTGGTAATAGATTCCTGGAACTTCCCCACAATCGAAGTAAAAGGACCAGATTTTGAGTTTCCTGAGGTTTTCCTCCTTCCCTGGACTGACATTTGTAATTTTCAGAAGTTGAATGTAGCTCTGGAAAGTGACGCCTAATGCACCTGCATTTTCTTCACCTGGTTCTTTCAAAGCCATCAGGTCCTGGAGATTTGTCTAAGGTCCCATTATTTTCCCATTAGCTTTTTTTTTAAAGTTGTTTTAAATCCAGTAGATTCTTCCCCTTCACTTATTTATAGGTTCCCTTGTACTACTGATATTTGCCTTTTACTGTGAAAGCGGTACCAGGTATACAGGATGCACAGAGATGGGAGACGTGCAGATCAGTGTATTGGCAATTTAAGGAGAAGAGAAGAAAGATTATATAAACTGATCGTATTAGTATTGTTTAGTGTAGATGTTATTCCCACCAAACTGCTGACCCCTATGTTAGGTGATTGTTACCAGTTCTTTCTTCAGGTACTGTTCCCTTTCTTTCAAATCTGCTGTTATCATTCCCTGACTGCTCTGCCTTTCAAAACTACCATCTCAAACTTCCCTTCCCTCTCCAATGTCCCTAAACGTGTTGTCACTGCCCAAATGGGTGGCCATCTTTCCAACAATCCCATGTGTGAATGACTTCAATCAGGTTTACACCCAGGCCAAGACTCTGAAATGGCCCTTTATCAATTTCACAAATGACATCCTCTGTTAGCACAGGTTCTTCCTTATCCTTCTCAGCTTGTCTCCAATCTTTGACATGTCAACCACACCATCCTTCCCTAGCGTCTCTCTTGCATTGTCCAGCTCAGTGGGACTCACCTCACCTGGTTCCATTCTCACTATTCAGTCATAGCCAGAGATCAGTTGCAGTGGTTTCTCTTCCCGCATTGTTCCTTCTGGAATACCCCCCCCCCACCCACCACCCCCTGCCAACCCCATGCCTGGCCCCTCCCGTTTCTCATCTACATGCTGCCTCTCAATGATATTATTCAGAGACATCAGGTTCCCCATGATGACACTCAGCCTATCTCACTATCATCTCTCTTGACCACTATGTTGCCAAAACTACTTGTCTGACATCGATTGCCAGATGAGTAGAAATTTTCTTCAAGTAAACTTTGGGAAGACCAAAGTCATTGTATTCGTTCACCACTTCAAACGGTGTCCCCTAGCTACTAACCCCATGCCTCTCTCTGAACACTGCCTTATGATGAAGCAGATGGTTAGCAAACCTGGTGCCCTATTTGGCTCTGAGCTGGACTTCAAGCCCCATTTCCGCTTCTTCCCAAAAATCAGCAACTTTCACCTCCATAGCATCACCTACCTCATCTTGTCTGTTCCTGAAACCATCACACACCTGTATCCTAACTCACACCACGTCCCATTTTCACCCATCACCCCAGTATTCACTGACCTTTATATTGGCTCCCGGCCCATCGTTGCCTCTGGTTTTAAATTCTCATCCTCATTTGGCCTTGCCCCTCCTTATCTTTAACCTCTTCCATTGCTACAACCCTTCGATAACTCTACAATTCTCCAACCCTAATCTATTGTACGTTCCTTACTCCCTTCACTCCGCCATTGGCAGGCCTGCTTTCAGTCACTTCTCTACCACCCTTTCCACCTTGAAGGGGTTCTTTAAAATTGATATCCTTGTCCAAATTTCTAGACATGTTCTAATTTATCTCCAATCTTCCTAATATTTCCTACTTTGGATCACTGTCATAATTAATGCGTTTTGGGCCATTTATTACATTAAAGGTGGCAGGCAGATGCAGGTTATTGATGTTCATTGGCTGTAGTTTTATGTGTAAAATATAAAGAGACTAAAGAAAGGACATGCTTGATGCAGCATCTTTCTCAACCTCAGGAGATCACAGAGCGTGTCATAACCAATGAACCATTTTCCTGTGGTTCTGTAGTCACTCCGGTTTTAAAGGAAAACATGGCAGCCGATTTGCACAGATGAAATAAATGAGAAGCTAATCTGTGTTGCTGCAGTGGAGGGATGAATGTTGGCCAGAACATTGGGAGTGCTTCTTGCTACTCTTTGAAAGTGCAGCAGAACAAGCAGTAGCAACCTCCGCCTAATGTCTCAACTGAGATCTGGAAGAGACAAAAAAATTGTTACTGTAAGGTGCTTCATAGCTAGAGGTGAAAGTGTGTTCACCTTCCAGACACTAGTCTTTACTTATACTTGTCTCTTGAAATTGTTACAGCACCTCTGAAACTGGTCATTTCCTGCTATGTTGTAAATTGCTACGATCTTCATGGGCCTTGATGAATGTGCTGACAGATGCAGGACTTTGATTTCTATCCAATGGTTGTTGTAGGTGTTGAAGTTGGGTTTCCATGAAGGGTTTTGTGACCACTCCCACCCTGACCCAGTCATGCACCTGCTTTCCTGTCAGTGCAATGGTATGTAACAGATTTTCACAGCACTATGATGACAAAGGTTGTGCAACTTCAGGGATTAGCAGTGTACTTTGCACAATGTTTTGTTGAATACCCATGACCTACATTTACAAGCAACTTCAATAAGTAGCGCGTTGGCTCTAAAGCACTTTGGGACAACATGAATGGATCGATATTAATGCAAGTCTTTTGTTCATCTTCTGCCAGATGGGAGGGGAATGGGAAATCGGGGAGCAGTACTTACTACCCCATTCCATTCTGACAGGGGCCCCAGGGCAGTGATTCATTAGCCCACACAACTCAAGTCCTTATATCATCCTTTTGCCCCATGCTCATTCCCCCACTGGGCATTGAGCAGCCTCACTAGCAACCTTTTAAATGGACCACTGTAGGTCCAATAAAATGTTGTAAATGGCTTTTCGAAACATTCCTGCTGGGTCTGCAAAAATGCACCCCCCACACCACCCCCCCAATACCCCACACTCCATGTCCCTTTCCCAGGATTACCCCATCCCTCCCCCTTTGCCTTTTGCAATGGGCTGGACTCGGTGGAGGGGCTGCTGTGTTTTTTGGCCTCACCCCTGAAGAGTGAGCTGTTTGTTTAGTAGTGGATTGGACCACAACCACTTGTTCACCCCCCACTCGATGGGAACGGCCATGTGGAGATCCACCGCATGGTGTTTTTCACTGTTCTTCAGGGTATTTGGAGTGAAAATAAGGGCGTGAAAATTCTTAACCTGAGGCCAGAACTATGATATAAATAAGCATCGGTTTTCTAAACTAGTCAATAGCACATTGCAGCAAAGATTTTCAAAAGTACTTCAGTGTGAAGAGCTTTGCGATATCCTGAAAGGCACCATATGAACGTAAGTTTGTTCTTTCATTCCTCCCTTCACATTGCAAGTCATTATTTCGAATATTTAAAACAGCAGTAGGTAGTTACTTTGCTAAAGCTAAACCTGTGACTCTGGCACCAGCATCAGTAAATCCAATTCCCCCAGTGGTCATACAATATGCAGGAAATTGTTCAGACAAGGCAAGTACTGTAATGAATGCATATGTTGCTATGGTATGTGGGAGAGCAGTTTGGATTGCAGTATTGTTCTGTTTGATAAATTTGATTTCATGTTGCAGTTTGATGATATGGTTTACCCTGTCTGAAATATTACCCTCCAAATATAACAGTGAATATAACCAGATCTAATTGGATGTAATGTATCATTCCGCTCAAAATCTGTGTCCGATTATGGTGTATGAAACTCTGCAAAAAAAAAACAAAGCATAATTTATGTAGTTTTGAGACTCACCTGCTAACCCCACATTTATTTAAGTTTAGAAATTCCAGTTTTAGTGTCCACCACTTATATTGGACAAATCAAGATACACCAATGTGAAAAGCAGTGAGGACTGCACATAACTCACAATGCATTTCACTGGTGCACGATTTCAGTTACTTGGGACATTTTGAGAAAGCGTCAGAAGCTTCTCCAGTGTTGTTTCATGTTTGTCACACTCGTCTTTGTAATGGTGCAAGACATACCCTGTCACACCTACCACATTTACTATTACATCAAGTTAACGTTTTATTTATGTTTGGAATAATGTGATTCCGTTTAATCTCCAAACATTTATTTGTTGGAGAGTTGCCCATTTTTGTGACAGACATAGTGTTGAATATTTATTTTGCTCTCAGGTTGTGGAGGCACAAGAAGTTGGCACTTAGTGTCCAGCCCCTCGTTGTCCTGAGGGCTTAGAGTTAGCGCACAGTGACTGATGGGAGTCACAGGGAGGCTAGGCCAGGTGTGGGTGACTGTCTTTGTTCTGGGAGACATTCATGAGTAAATTGTTTTTTTTACGACAAGCCAACAGTTTTAATGGTCTTTTCTTTTTGTTTGCTAATGCCAACCAACAGATTATTTTATTGAATTCAGTTTTATAGGTTGCTGTGGTGGAATTCACAACCTCAGGTTGCTCATCCAGTACCACAACCTCTAGGCCACCATACCCATTTCCTATAAAGCATCGTTGATGGAAGTTAATACACCAGCAATTTATTTCTACTGCAAATGAAATCTTAAATTTTAAGCAATCATTTTTAAAAATACGTTATTATTCCATTAGAGTCACATGAATTACCATCAACAAATACAAGCTTTGTCTGCATTCAATAAGCTTTGAAAGCATTTGTTGGGGGAGTGGGGGGGGGGGGATAGCTTCAGTCCACACAGCAGAGATTCCGTGCTGTCCAGCGATGCTCGTTTGCCAGAAACGTATGCCAAGGCTTGTTGCTCTGTGGATAGGTCCTGTCTAACCAGTCATAATGAGCCAACAGATTGCTAGCACCTTCTTCATTTGAGTGATGAGAGGTAAAACAGTGAGAATCCAAACTTGCCTAAATGCCACATAATTATGTTGTGGCTGACAGTTCATTATTTAAATCAACTGCACGGTGTGAACTCAACTGTAGAGATTTGATTCCTGGTCTGTGCCTCGTTAATGTATCACAAATAAGGCGCAATTGGTCTCAGTGCCAAGTGGGTTGGAAGGGGGCAAAATGTACGAAGATTGTTGCAGTCTGGTCAGCTAATGGATGAGGACATGACTGAGCTGTGATGGACAAGATGGGTAGTAAAGACAAAAATAAAAATACCTGGAAAAACTCAGCAGGTCTGGCAGCATCTGCAGAGAGGGACACAGTTAACGTTTCGAGTCCGAATGACTCTTCATCAGAACTGAGGAAAAATAGAAGAGAGGTGAAATAGAAGCTGGTTTAAGGGTGGGGGTGGGGTGGGACAAGTAGAGCTGGATAGAGGGCCAGTGATAGGTGGAGATAACCAAAAGATGTCACAGACAAAAGGACAAAGAGGTGTTGAAGGTGGTGATATTATCTAAGGAATGTGCTAATTAAGTGTAGAAAGCAGGACAAGCAAGTTACAGATAGCCCTAGTGGGGGTGGGGTGAAGGTATAGATAGCCCTAGTTGGGGTGGGGTGGGGTGAAGGTACAGATAGCCCTAGTGGGGGTGGGGTGGGGTGAAGGAATCGAAATAGGTTAAAAGGTAGAGATAAAACAATGGATGGAAATACATTTAAAAATAATGAAAATGGGTGGGAAAACAAAAATATATATAACTTATTGAAAATAAAAGGGGGGGGATCGGAAAGGGAGTGGGGATGGAGGACAGAGTTCATGATCTAAAGTTGTTGAATTCAATATTCAGTCCGGAAGGCTGTAAAGTGCCTAGTCGGAAGATGAGGTGCTGTTCCTCCAGTTTGCATTGGGCTTCACTGGAACAATGCAGCAAGCCAAGGACAGAGATGTGGGCATGAGAGCAGGGTGGAGTGTTGAAATGGCAAGCGACAGGGAGGTTTGGGTCATTCTTGCGGACAGACCGCAGGTGTTCTGCAAAGTGGTCACCCAGTCTGCGTTTGGTCTCTCCAATGTAGAGGAAACTGCATTGGGAGCAACGAATGCAGTAGACTAAGTTGAGGGAAGTGCAAGTGAAATGCTGCTTCACTTGAAAGGAGTGTTTGGGCCCTTGGACGGTGAGGAGAGAGGAAGTGAAGGGGCAGGTGTTGCATCTTCTGCGTTTGCATGGGAAGGTGCCATGGGAGGGGGTTGAGGTGTAGGGGGTGATGGAGGAGTGGACCAGGATGTCCCGGAGTGAACGATCCCTGCGGAATGCCGCCAAGGGGGTGGTGAAGGGAAGATGTGTTTGGTGGTGGCATCATGCTGGAGTTGGCGGAAATGGCAGAGGATGATCCTTTGAATGCGGAGGCTGGTGGGGTGATAAGTGAGGACAAGGGGGACCCTATCATGTTTCTGGGAGGGAGGAGAAGGCGTGCGGGCGGATGCGCGGGGGATGGGCCGGACACAGTTGAGGGCCCTGTCAACGACCGTGGGTGGAAAACCTCGGTTAAGGAAGAAGGAGGACATGTCAGAGGAATTGTTTTTGAAGGTAGCATCATCAGAACAGATGCGACGGAGGCGAAGGAACCGAGAGAATGGGATGGAGTCCTTACAGGAAGCGGGGTGTGAGGAGCTGTAGTCGAGGTAGCTGTGGGAGTCGGTGGGTTTGTAATGGATATTGGTGGACAGTCTATCACCAAAGATTGAGACAGAGAGGTCAAGGAAGGGAAGGGAAGTGTCAGAGATGGATCATGTGAAAATGATGGAGAGGTGGAGATTGGAAGCAAAATTAATAAATTTTTCCAGGTCCCGACGAGAGCATGCAGCAGCACCGAAGTAATCATCGATGTACCGGAGAAAGAGTTGTGGGAGGGGGCCGGAGTAGAACTGGAACAAGGAATGTTCCACATACCCCGTAAAGAGCCAGGCATAGCTGGGGCCCATGTGGGTACCCATAGCCACACCTTTTATTTGGAGGAAGTGAGAGGAGTTGAAGGAGAAATTATTCAGTGTGAGAACAAGTTCAGCCAGACGGGGGAGAGTAGTGGTGGATGGGGATTGTTCGGGCATTGTTCCTGCTGCATTGCTCCAGTGAAGCCCAACGCAAACTGGAGGAACAACACCTCATCTTCCGATTAGGCACTTTACAGCCTTCCGGACTGAATATTGAGTTCAACAATTTTAGATCATGAACTCTCTCCTCCATCCCCACCCCCTTTCCGATCCCCCTTTTTCTAATAATTTATATAGATTTTCTTTTCCCACCTATTTCCATTATTTTTAAATGTATTTCCATCCATTGTTTTATCTCTACCTTTTAGCTTATTTCAATCCTTTCCCCCCACTGCACCCCCACTAGGGCTACTTGTACCTTGCTCGTCCTGCTTTCTACCCTTAATTAGCACATTCCTTAGATAATACCACCAGCTTCAACACCTCTTTGTCCTTTTGTCTATGACATCTTTTGGTTATCTCCACCTATCACTGGCCCTCTATCCAGCTCTACTTGTCCCACCCCCCTTAAACCAGCTTATATTTCACCTCTCTTCTATCTTTCCTTAGTTCTGTTGAAGGATCATTCGGACTCGAAACATTAACTGTGTCCCTCTCCGCAGATGCTGCCAGACCTGCTGAGTTTTTCCAGGTATTTTTGTTTTTGTTTTGGATTTCCAGCATCCGCAGTTTTTTGCTTTTATATGGGAAGTAGAGACCCTGACACTTGATAACCGGAATGTAGCTATGAATGTCAGGTTGAATGAAGTAAGGGAGGGCTGCCACTCCCAATGGAAATGTGTCAGAAACAAGACTCAGCTGCCTTAAGGGGATGAGGTGAAAGGGTGAATATTGAAGGGAGAAAATAAATCTGCTTCTTCCTTATCCTTACACCCATCTCCCCATTCTGCACATTGTTACCTGGCTCATAGTGCAGCTACATCTTTTCTATTCGTACTCTGAAACAAAATGCTAAGGTGCCTGACAACAAGTGTGAGTTGATGTGTCTTCAGGTACCTTTGTTCTTCCTTCAGCCTAGAGAAGCACCCTGCTTTCACTTACCGACCGGCTGAGGTTGGGGATTTGTGATGTTAAAGAGTGGGTGAAGTCTTTTTCACTGTCTGTTATCTGCTTGTTCAGAAAGGAGGCAAAACAGTCATGAGGAAAGGTGCAAGAAGCTAGCTAAGCAAGTAACATGTAAGAGGGGTTGTTGAGATGGCTAAGGAAGCTAGGGATTGTCAAGGCAAGGTTGGAGGTTTGTATTTCAAAATTGGTATTCAAAACTGACTTGAAAAGAAAATTAATATCAGATATGGCAGAAATGCATGATTTATATATTTATTGAGTATGTATTTATATATTTAAGGCACATATTTGACTAAAGTGAGTTTGCAGCCCTTTTGGGTGTTATTCATTTGGGTCACAGTGACCACGGCCAAATAATCTTTCCACTCAGGATTGTCATCCAGCTGGAAAATTTATAAACTTACAAAATGGCAGACATGGGGAGTCACAACAAACCAAGCAGTATCCTGGAGGTTAAAGACTGATGAAGCTCTTTGTACTTCACTCCTTTCAGAGTGGATCATTTGGTCCTGATTTTAATAAAGGGGAGTGCCATAAACACCGACAGATAACAAACACAGAATTCAAGCAGAGGTCCCAGCGCTACCACTGGTGGCGATGGGATTTCACAGATAGTAGCACAATCCATTCATCTGTGAAGGGAATTTTTTTTGGGTACTTCAAATTCCTTAAAGCTATTAAAATTCAAATACCTTTCTAAGTATGAATGACTTGCATTCAGCTGATAAACATTCTTCTCCTAGCTTGACTCAGATGCCGGAGTGTTTGACCTGTAAGATCCAGTTTATTGGAAATTCTGTGAGAAGCACTTTTCCCTGGGTATAAGTATGATAATTAAAATTCTTGCCAGAATATTGAATCAAATGAGCGGCGATGGTCACACAGTGTTACATTTGCAGCAGTATGCAGCTATACATACACACTGCTGTTTGTGTGATTATCACACTTTAAACTGACAAACCAGTGCTTTTATCTCTTTATTTGATCCTATGGTACTGTACTGCAATCACATATGATTCACATCAAATTAAAACTTTTTTTTGAATAAAAAAACTGCTAGAAGCTAAAGGAAAACATTTCGACACTTCAGCTGACAACTGTATGGATGTAATCTCAAAAGCACGTGTTCAGACTGCACAATTTGAATTTGGCATTAGCAGTGCTTCCCAAACCTTTTCCCACTGTGACACCATTTTAGTGCTTCGTACTTAATGTGACCCCAGAATGAAAACTGGGGCCGGTGAGGGGTTGGTGGTGCTGGGTGGGGGTGTGGAGAGATGCTGACTGGAGGATGGTGGGGGAGGGGGTGAGTTCAAATCGCAGGAGCACATGGAGAAAGAAAAACAGGGCTTAAGACAGGTAGCATTTTGCAGACTCTTCTATAAAAACAAAAAACTGCGGATGCTGGAAATCCAAAACAAAAGCAGAATTACCTGGAAAAACTCAGCAGGTCTGGCAGCATCGGCGGAGAAGAAAAAAGTTGACGTTTCGAGTCCTCATGACCCTTCGACAGAACTCTAAATTGTGTTCCTTAGCACTTGAGAGAAAGAGAAAAAGTTTCTTGTTGAGGTGTTGGATGAGACGAAGAATAAAATGAAACTGGGGGCACGCGCAGCTTTGAAAAAGGGTACGGAGGTGCTGCTGGAGGGAGAGGTCAAGTGTGTTCATATGGCGAAAGTTCTGTCGAAGGGTCACGAGGACTCGAAACGTCAACTCTTTTCTTCTCCGCCGATGCTGCCAGACCTGCTGAGTTTTTCCAGGTAATTCTGTTTTTGTTTTGCAGGCTCTTGTTTGGTGGCAGGGATCGGGCCTCACAGCTCACTTCACTGGACCACACCCACCGGCAAAACAAAACCGCACGGTTAAAGGGGCCTTACTGCCGATCCCAGGACTACCAGGTCTAAGGCTCTCCCCAGCTGCCATTGCTGCCTTGGCACTTGTGACCCCAGTTGCCCATTCCATGACCCCGCTGCAGGTCACGACCCATAGCTTGGGAAGCCCTGAGTTATGGCTAAGGGCAGAAGATAGCATCTTCACAGCCAGGCTGTCAGGAGAGGCTGTGGCCCTTCTACCAATAGCTTTAATAAAAGTCCCTAAAACGCACCATTGAAAGCTCACTGGATTTATTTAATGATATTGTGAAATATTATAGAATCACAGAATTGTTACAGAGCAGAAGGAGCCCATTCAGCCCGTTGTATCTGCTCTGGCTCTTCGAATGAGCCATTCATCAAGTGCTATACCCAGGCCTTCTCCCCATCGCCATACGCATTCTTTCTTTTCAGATAACAATCTAGTACCCTTTTGGAGTCCCGTGGTGCAGTAGTTATATTTCTAGAATCTAGAGAAGACATTCTGTCTTTTTTTAAATTCTGGAGGGAAAAAAAGCAGCATTGGACTGTCATAAAAACCTGAAAAGTTCACTAATATGCTTGCGATCCTTTGCCATGTAAAAGCTGGTGTCTGTGCCCCACGTCATTGTGGTTGTGAGTTAACTGGCCTCTCACATAACCTACTAAGTGGCTCGGTTATGTTAAACTGCTGCAAAGAATGGACTCGGTGGAGAAGGCCCATTTTGACCTGGCCAATATTTGACGTAAAAAGAGGTTTTTATACAGTATTTCCTTCCATCACGCCTTTCCTCCTGGTGGAGACAATTCTGTTTGGTGCCCCTTAATGTGGGACTGATAAGCCTTCTATCTTGCCTGGGCCAGAAGTCCGGTTATTATTATTATTAGCCTTGCCCTATTATATGGTTGTCCTGCTGACTGGAGCCTGAAGCTTTTTTTCAGATTAACTACATTTATAATCAGTATTCATTATTCTTATCATTACCTTGCACTAGGTTTCTTTGAAATGAGATTTTTGGAGTGTTGCTTGAAGTTGAAAGTAATGTAGTGTGACAGGATTAAGCAGCTTTGTCTATGTCCTGTTTTTTGACTTTGGACCTGAAGGTGTTGCAATAATGTGGCTGTGCCAGTACTATTTCAGCACTTGGTTACAGGAAGGTTCACCATGTCATATGTACAGGAACTCAAAACACACAAATACAGGTCTTTGTCTCGAGCTAGTTAATAGGTTTTGCCTGGTAGATTGTAGGCAGCTTTCACTGAGCACAGGTTGACCACCAGATTTAACAGCCTCCAGCTAAGTCTCTGCACAAAGGCACAGAACTTTGAAGTGCGCCACAGTACATTTAATGATCTTGCGTGAGTTTGATGGGCTTTTTCTGTAAATAAGCACAGCGAAGGCTTATTGGGTGTTGGGAGGTGAATTGTGTAATGGAGAAAAGGCCTGTCACACATGCAAATTAGGGTTTTCATATTGCCCTCGTATGACACAAACTCTTCATTTCAGCTTTGCAATTATCACATACGCACAAAATAAACTTAAATTACAGGTTGCTGCCTCCAGGACCTGCTGTTCACATTGACTGCAGCTCTCCTCCTGGGATAGTGCCAGTAGACTCATTTACCGAAATGAATTTAAAGCTGCAGTTCTGTAATGTATTGTGAGGGCCTCAGTGCTCAGGAACAATCGACACCTTTGCACGTGCGAGCTTGTGTACTGAGATTGTGGCTGAGGACATTGGTTCCTGTCTGTTGTGTCATTAAGTCCATTCAGGAAGTTTAGTTCTGTTGAACTGCTCTAAAGTCCTGGCAGGCTCCCCCTTTTCCAGCATTGCTCATACTGCAGCTGGAATGTTGTCATCTCCAGAGGACCTGGTGAAACATCTTGTCTCAGCAGCTCTTGGAGACTCGGTCTGCTACCGAAATTAGGGATAACGTTGATCCCTTCCCACTGCTGCTGTTTTGCACCACCCTGGTATGAATTTTCCCAACTCGGTTCTTAAATGAGAGGCGACTCCGTTTCCAGGTCTGTAGTCCGGAACCGAGAGTGGCTTTGCCTTCCAGCTCAATCTTCTGGAAGGCGTCCAGTTAAGGAACCGCCTCCAGAATCGGCGTCCAATAGGAGTAGGGCGGGAGGTCGATTCAGCACATACTATTGAAAAAGATGCTCGGCAGTCTTCACTGTGGCTGCGGTGAGTGCCGCTGCTGTGGTGAGTGCTGCTGTGGTGAGTGCTGCTGCTGCTGTGGTGAGTGCTGATGCTGCTGCGGTGAGTGCTGCTGCTGCTGCTGTGGTGAGTGCTGCTGCTGCTGTGGTGAGTGCTGCTGCTGCTGTGGTGAGTGCAGCTGCTGTGGTGAGTGCTGCTGCTGCTGATGCAGTGAGTGCTGCTGCTGCTGTGGTGAGTGCTGCTGCTGCTGATGCAGTGAGTGCAGCTGCTGTGGTGAGTGCTGCTGCTGCTGATGCAGTGAGTGCAGCTGCTGTGGTGAGTGCTGCTGCTGCTGTGGTGAGTGCTGCTGCTGCTGTGGTGAGTGCTGCTGCTGTGGTGAGTGCTGCTGCTGCTGTGGTGAGTGCTGCTGCTGTGGTGAGTGCTGCTGCTGCTGTGGTGAGTGCTGCTGCTGTGGTGAGTGCTGCTGCTGCTGTGGTGAGTGCTGCTGCTGTGGTGAGTGCTGCTGCTGCTGTGGTGAGTGCTGCTGCTGTGGTGAGTGCTGCTGCTGTGGTGAGTGCTGCTGCTGTGGTGAGTGCTGCTGCTGCTGTGGTGAGTGCTGCTGCTGTGGTGAGTGCTGCTGCTGCTGTGGTGAGTGCTGCTGCTGCTGTGGTGAGTGCTGCTGCTGCGGTGAGTGCTGCTGCTGCTGTGGTGAGTGCTGCTGCTGTGGTGAGTGCTGCTGCAGCTGTGGTGAGTGCTGCTGCTGCTGTGGTGAGTGCTGCTGCTGCGGTGAGTGCTGCTGCTGCGGTGAGTGCTGCTGCTGCTGTGGTGAGTGCTGCTGCTGCGGTGAGTGCTGCTGCTGTGGTGAGTGCTGCTGCAGCTGTGGTGAGTGCTGCTGCTGCTGTGGTGAGTGCTGCTGCTGCGGTGAGTGCTGCTGCTGCGGTGAGTGCTGCTGCTGCTGTGGTGAGTGCTGCTGCTGCGGTGAGTGCTGCTGCTGTGGTGAGTGCTGCTGCTGCTGTGGTGAGTGCTGCTGCGTTGTTGAGTGCTGCTGTGGTGAGTGCTGCTGTGGTGAGTGCTGCTGCTGCTGCGGTGAGTGCTGCTGCTGTGGTGAGTGCTGCTGCTGCTGTGGTGAGTGCTGCTGCTGTGGTGAGTGCTGCTGCTGCTGTGGTGAGTGCTGCTGCTGCGGTGAGTGCTGCTGCTGTGGTGATTGCTGCTGCTGCTGTGGTGAGTGCTGCTGCTGCTGTGGTGAGTGCTGCTGCTGTGGTGAGTGCTGCTGCTGCTGTGGTGAGTGCTGCTGCTGCTGTGGTGAGTGCTGCTGCTGTGGTGAGTGCTGCTGTGGTGAGTGCTGCTGTGGTGAGTGCTGCTGCTGCTGCGGTGAGTGCTGCTGCTGTGGTGAGTGCTGCTGCTGCTGCGGTGAGTGCTGCTGCTGCTGTGGTGAGTGCTGCTGCTGCTGTGGTGAGTGCTGCTGCTGCGGTGAGTGCTGCTGTGGTGAGTGCTGCTGCTGATGCAGTGAGTGCTGCTGCTGTGGTGAGTGCTGCTGCTGATGCGGTGAGTGCTGCTGCTGCTGTGGTGAGTGCTGCTGCTGATGCGGTGAGTGCTGCTGCTGATGCAGTGAGAGCTGCTGCTGATGCAGTGAGTGCTGCTGCTGATGCGGTGAGTGCTGCTGCTGTTGTGGTGAGTGCTGCTGCTGTGGTGAGTGCTGCTGCTGCTGTGGTGAGTGCTGCTGCTGTGGTGAGTGCTGCTGCTGATGCGGTGAGTGCTGCTGCTGTTGTGGTGAGTGCTGCTGCTGCTGCGGTGAGTGCTGCTGCTGCTGTGGTGAGTGCTGCTGCTGTGGTGAGTGCTGCTGCAGCTGTGGTGAGTGCTGCTGCTGCTGTGGTGAGTGCTGCTGCTGCGGTGAGTGCTGCTGCTGCTGTGGTGAGTGCTGCTGCTGTGGTGAGTGCTGCTGCTGCTGTGGTGAGTGCTGCTGCTGCGGTGAGTGCTGCTGCTGTGGTGATTGCTGCTGCTGCTGTGGTGAGTGCTGCTGCTGCTGTGGTGAGTGCTGCTGCTGTGGTGAGTGCTGCTGCTGCTGTGGTGAGTGCTGCTGCTGCTGTGGTGAGTGCTGCTGCTGTGGTGAGTGCTGCTGTGGTGAGTGCTGCTGTGGTGAGTGCTGCTGCTGCTGTGGTGAGTGCTGCTGCTGTGGTGAGTGCTGCTGCTGCTGTGGTGAGTGCTGCTGCTGCTGTGGTGAGTGCTGCTGCTGCGGTGAGTGCTGCTGCTGATGCAGTGAGTGCTGCTGTGGTGAGTGCTGCTGCTGATGCAGTGAGTGCTGCTGCTGCGGTGAGTGCTGCTGCTGATGCGATGAGTGCTGCTGCTGCTGTGGTGAGTGCTGCTGCTGATGCGGTGAGTGCTGCTGCTGATGCAGTGAGAGCTGCTGCTGATGCAGTGAGTGCTGCTGCTGATGCGGTGAGTGCTGCTGCTGTTGTGGTGAGTGCTGCTGCTGTGGTGAGTGCTGCTGCTGCTGTGGTGAGCGCTGCTGCTGTGGTGAGTGCTGCTGCTGATGCGGTGAGTGCTGCTGCTGTTGTGGTGAGTGCTGCTGCTGCTGCGGTGAGTGCTGCTGCTGCTGTGGTGAGTGCTGCTGCTGTGGTGAGTGCTGCTGCAGCTGTGGTGAGTGCTGCTGCTGCTGTGGTGAGTGCTGCTGCTGTGGTGAGTGCTGCTGCTGCTGTGGTGAGTGCTGCTACTGCGGTGAGTGCTGTTGCTGCTGCGGTGAGCACTGCTGCTGCTGTGGTGAGTGCTGCTGCTGTGGTGAGTGCTGCTGCTGTGGTGAGTGCTGCTGCTGCTGTGGTGAGTGCTGCTGCTGCTGTGGTGAGTGCTGCTGCTGTGGTGAGTGCTGCTGCTGCTGTGGTGAGTGCTGCTGCTGCTGTGGTGAGTGCTGCTGCTGCGGTGAGTGCTGCTGCTGCTGTGGTGAGTGCTGCTGCTGTGGTGAGTGCTGCTGCTGCTGTGGTGAGTGCTGCTGCTGTGGTGAGTGCTGCTGCTGCTGTGGTGAGTGCTGCTGCTGTGGTGAGTGCTGCTGCTGCTGTGGTGAGTGCTGCTGCTGCTGCGGTGAGTGCTGCTGCTGTGGTGAGTGCTGCTGCTGCTGTGGTGAGTGCTGCTGCTGCTGTGGTGAGTGCTGCTGAGCTGAATAGCACAGAAGAGGGTAGGACAAAATGGATGTGAATCGAAGAAATGGCTGAAGGAGCCGCAGGCATTTCTACACACCCCAGCACTGTTCATGGGAGCAGTCTCCAGGATGCTTCTCGTGCACTGGCAAACCTCTGCCTGCAGATGACCTCAGACTCGCTGTTTTCCCCGTTTTAATGTTCAGCCTCTGCCACCTCCTGCTGTGCACTCAAAGCCCTGTGAACAGACCAGTTTCAGACACTGGTGGGTGGTGGGGGCGGGATTCCACCCCATGGTGATAAGATTCCATTGTTTTGGAAAAATAGCTAATAATGAAATCATTAACAAACTCAGTTAGCTTCCCTCCACTGCAGGGCTGGTGGCCAACAGAGCACATGCACGCAGTGGGTGCAGGGAAGACATTGGGAAGCCACCCCAGTGGCTTTTTATGTGATTTTTTTCCCCCAGCCTTCAAATTCTCCTCTGAGTGTCAGTAGGATCTATACAAGGATTCACATTAACCATTACCAGTGATTAAAGACAAAAAGTGTTGGGAATACTCAGAAGTTCAGGCAGTATCTGTGGAAAGAAACCAAGTTATGGGGCTGAATTTTGTGAACAGTGTGCATTCCCAATGCAGTAACTGGTACCGTGCTCCACTTTACTTTCCCTCTATTTGCTGTTCCCCACCTGGCGTGCATGCAAAACATGTTCGCTTTAGCGGCAGAGGAAGCTTTATATTGTCAGCTAATGGCGGGTTTCACCCCAATGCTGCAAGAACAGGCAGCCTATTAAAGAGCCTCCTGGTCAAACTGAGAGCCTCTGCATCACAGCCACAACTTCCCTGTCCAACAATATTGCCATTGACACAAGACTTGGGAGTACAAAGGTGGCAGAAAGTTACATTTCCTTTGTGAATATTTCACATTACATCTGTTTCACTTTATCCATGTGGGCAACATCATTATTTGTGGAGAGTGACTTGGTCAGAGAGCTAAATGCTCTAGCGTGCCTTGTGGTTGGCAGGGGAGTTAGGGACTGTTTCATTATTGTGGAAGAAACAATGTTGTGTTTTTTTGTTCACTCTTTATTGAATGTTTATGTTAGTGTCCAGTGTTATACTCACCGCACTGTAGGACATGGCTGACCTTGCAGGCTCAGCTGCCTTCTCTTCGATGCATTGTAAAGGATATCATCCAAGATCGCTCTGAGGGAATAACTGAAATGCTATAGGTGAACTCAAAGCCCTGTAAGGACCCTGCCAGCCAACACCTTGGAGATGGACCCACATTTGGAAAGTTCTGATACTGCCCTTTAGGCCCCTCATTTTTCTTAGCTTGACAACTCCCTGCCCCTGCACTACCCCCCAAGATGTCAGGCCCTTCCCCCCTTTCACTCCTATATGCCTCCAACCCCACCCTCTGGCCTCTCCTGGATCTCTCCACTTCCCCACTCCAAAAACCCCTCACCACTGACTCACCCTTGGCTGGTCCCGAGCCTCGGTGCAAGAGCCCGTTTTCCTGCTCTCCTCCCTTGTGCTTTAGAGTTAAAGGAGGGAAACTGCTGACCTTGCACACAACTGCACAAAGCTGACGGGGTGCGCACCACCTTTAACCGATCTGCAACCACCACTGACTTTATCTTGAAGCTAAGGATGTAATTTTTGAAAAAGGGCTTTACAATGATGAGTATTCCTAGCCTGCAGATATGAGTGGGAATCCAGCATAGGCTGGCGCAGTGCTCAACATGTCGTAAACATGCTGCTGGCTTTATGTCTGCACCTCGGCCCTCTGGCAAATTGAAATTAACCGCAGTGGTTGCAAAAGCATTTTTCCATCTATGTGAATGGGAGCTAAAGATGTTCACATTTAAAAAAGCAATTCTTGCTGATGTAAATATTTATGTTCACATTTGTTTTTATGGAGTAAGATCAATTTCAGGAAAGCATGGTTAATGTACATGTGACACTGACCTCCGTGTCCTTTATCCTTGGGTTCCAGGCCTTGGGGCAAAGGGCAGAGGTCAGTGCTGTGAGACCATAAACTGTGGCTTCTTGGATATCAGCTCCACTGCAGAAACCTGGGTCTCTCATCAAACTTGTTCAAAGCAAGTTATTGCCTTAAGCCTCTGCTTAAACTGTGAGGTGGAAAGTTAACCACGCTGGCTAATGCAGCTTCAAGTATATGTCACAATATTCTAGAGTGTCACAATGGTGCTAGAGTGAGCAAACTGCAGCTTGGTCCACAGTATCCATTTGCCTTTCCATGTCCTGTTCCATGGAGATTGTCTTGCTTGAGTTTTGCAGGTGCAGCAGTTTGGAAAGATTGTTCCTCACTGATGCAATAAACTCTGAATCCCTACGGATTCTAATTTTGGGGTTTCCCATACATAGGGTTCGTCTAATTTTAGTCCTGGCAGCTGGCGTTTCCTGCTGGGATTGTTGATCGGGTAGGTTTTATGAATTTGTGCTTGTAGAGCTGAGATCGCACAATGTAGAAACAATATGAGGTCAAAACTTAACAATAGGAGGAGGCTATTCGGCCCTTTGGACATGTTCAACCATTTAATTAAATCATGGCTGATCTGTACCTCAACTCCATTTACTGCCATTGCTTCACATCCCTTCATACCCTTACCTGACAGAAACCTATCGATCTTAGTCCAGAAAACTCCAATTGACCCGGCATTAGCTAGGGGAGAGAGTTCCAGATACCCAGTACCCAGTGTGTGGAAAAAGTGCTTTTCAATGTTTGCTCCTAATTGACCAAGTTTTAATTTTAAGATTATGCCCCTTGTATTGGATGCCCACCAGAAGTCAAAGGGTTGAATTTTTGCTCCCAAGTTGGGTATGCAGAGTCGGTAAGTTTCCCCCGGGAGAAAGTGCCTGGAGGGGTCGGATTTTTGTTATGGTGGGGGAAAGTGGCAGGGCGTGGGGGGATCGGTGGGTGAGAAAGGTGGGCTGGTCAAAAGGCCTGCCTTGGTGCTCTGCCACTTTGTCTCAGTTGTAATTAAAACATAAAAAAAGCCCTCATTCCTCACACCCCCTCCCCTCACCACCCCAGACACTCCCCATGCCAACTCGTGCCCCTTCTTCCACCCCATGGCTCCTCATACTCTCCATGCCAACCTACGCCATAGCCAAATAAATCCTTTGCTCCTCTCCAGCTCCCAATCTCTCTCCATTGAGAAGATATTCCAGTTTGTTGTTCTTGGATCCAGATTGCATGATCCCACATTTCCCCCACAATAAACTCCATCTGCCTTTCTGCTTACTTAGTCTGTGTATGCCATCCCACACAATGTTTTGCCATTAGTCTAAGATGTACAGTCTACTCTTGTGTCTGGGTGACATGGCGTCCGTTATATTAAGCTAAATGGTGCACAGCTAGGGACCAAAGGTGAACACCCCTGTAAAGGGACAAATTATTCATCTTTCACTCCTGAGAGAATCTGTTTGTCAGAGTGCATAACCTGTCTGTAATTCTGTGTATGATTTCTCTGAAATTCTGAAATATTTGGGCAGCTGTGACTGTATAATAGAAACTTTTTTCTTTCTCTTCAGTAAAATGTTTGCCAGGACAAAATGTCATCAGATGCAGAGCTGGCTGTTAAATCTGTGGAATGCAGAACTGAACAAACTCCAGTCTGGTTACAGCTAACAACTGGCTCAGTTTGAAGTTACTGCATTCTTGATGCTAATTCAACAAGTTATTTAAACACTCTGCAATTCGAGGAATACGCTATCACAGGCAGACCTGTCAATCTTTGCACATTTCACAAAAAATGAGTATTATTCTCAGGAGTACCATTTTCTCCCAACTTAAACTTCTACTGAAATCTCTTAGCACCATCAACACTATTGGCTCAATTTGGAGATGTTACTATTATATTCTGGGGGATGACGTGTCTCAAAGCAGCAAATCTTATTTAAAAACGTCTACAATCTGGCACGATGGTAGGAGGGATATTAGAAGAGCAGGATTTTAAGACATTAAACTCAACCATGCATCGGATTGATCGATTCATCAGAAACTGAATGTATGTTTGCCTGTTTTATCTGTGGGCAATCGATTGTACAAGGCACTTGTTAGGCCTCATCTGGAGTACTGCATCCAGTTCTGGGTGGCACACTTGAAGGATGTGAGGGCACTGGAGCGAGTACAGAGGAGATTCACAAGAAGGGATAAAGAATTGTAACTATGAGGGTAGATTGGAGAGGTTGGGACTGTTTTCCTTGGAGAATAGAAGGCTTAGAGGAGACTTGATTGAGGTATTCAAGATCCTGAGGAGTATGGATAGGGTAAGTAGTGAGAAACTGTTCCCACTCAAGAGAACATCAAGAACTAGAGAGCACAAATTCAAAATAATTGGCAAAAGGAGTAAAAGTGATATGAGGGACTTTTTTTTTCATCCAGAAGGTGATTGGACTCTGAAACGGACATCTGAGAGGATGGTGGACGCAGGTTCGATCGAGGTATATCCAGAAGGGAATTGGATTGCTACCCGGAAAGAGAGAATGTGCAAGGATACAGGGATAAGGCAGGGGAGTGGGACTAGGTAGAATGTTCTTTCAGAGGGCCAGTGAAAACTTGAGAGGCCAAATGGCCTCCTTTCACACTCTAAAGATTCTGTGATTACTGTTTTCTGAAGCTGAACTAGTGTCAGTTTATTCAGAATGTATTTGAAGGATTTTGTTAATATAGAGAGAAATTAATTGCTTAGTATGACTGAAGACCCTCATTATAATAACTATTCAAGGCTACTTTCCTGATCTAAATGGGCTAAGCAATTAGGCTCCAAATTGTACCAAAAATAATTAGTAATTTTATTGCAATAGGAGGGTTGTTAAATGATAAATGAAGAAAGTTAGTTCACCAGAGGATATTCCAGCTCTCGTTGTCATATCTCTAACTAGTGAGTGTGTTGCAAAGTATACTTGCCTTGTACTTTGCTGATATAAACCCTTTGTGCTAGTTTTTAATCCACTGAGTCTCTGTGATTCTTAAGGGAAAAATTGCTTAAGAATCAGTTATTCAATTTAGTTCTAAATATGAACGATAATATACAAATCTTAATATATTTCCTGCATCTGTAGCTCTTGGGTTCCTTTTACTGCCACCTTTAATCTGCGTCCTGGCACTCCCTCTCCCTCTCATTGCCAGCTTCTGCTCCTATTAATTCTTCCCTTTGATCATTTCTGCTCCCACTTCCCTCCTGGGGTACCTCCCCTGGTCTTTCCCAAATTTACAGGATATTGATATTCAGTCCTGTTCACACTGCCCCCCTGAAATATCCCAATGCTGATTGCTGTCCCAGTGTATCTGTGCCCATTACTACCCTGCTCTCCTCCCACAGAGACTTTTGTTCCTCTGTTCTTCACCTCTCCTGGGCTTACCTTATGTCATTTTTAAAGTGTCCCAGTGACAGATAGTAGTTGGGAACTCTGGATACCTGGAATATTGTGTATATATTGGTCTCCTTATTTAAGGAAAGATGTAAATGCATTAGCAGTTCAGAGAAGGTTTACTACACTAGTTCTAGGAGTCAGACGGACTCGAAACGTTAACTGTGTCCCTCTCCGCAGATGCTGCCAGACCTGCTGAGCTTTTCCAGGTATTTTTGTTTTTGTTTTGGATTTCCAGCATCCGCAGTTTTTTGCTTTTATCTTAGTACTAGGAATGAGCTTGTTGTCTTATGAGGAAAGGTTGGACAGGTTAGGCTGGTATCTGCTGGAGTTTAGAAGAGTAAGAGGTGACTTATTTAAAACCTTTAAAATCCTGAGGGGTCTTGACAGGGTGGATGTGGAGAGAATGTTTCCCCTTGTGGGAGAATCTAGAACTAGGCGTTGCTAATTTAAGACAGAGATGAGGAGAAATTTTCTCAGAGGGTTGTGAGTTTTTGGAACTCTCTTCCTCAAAAGGCGGGGGAAGCAAAGTCTTTGAATACTTTTAAGGCAGAGCTAGATAGATTCTTGACTAACAAGAGGGTGAAAGGTTATCGGGGTAAGCAGGAACGTGGAGTGGAGGTTACAATTAGAACAGGTATGATCTTATTGAATGGCAGGGCAGGCTCGAGGGGCCAATTGAACTTCTCCTGCTCCTAATTCATATATGTTTGTATATATCTACACCAGCATTTGAATGTCTTATTTCCGGTACAGATTATATTTTGATAAATAAAATTTAAAAATTAGTATCGTCTTTCAAACTTTCAAATCACTTTCAGCAGTTGTAGGACCTTTCCTGCAGCTAGAGAAAGAGAAATGCAACCAAAAAAACCACTCCCTATGAAAACTGGGGATTAAATTCCGATGTACAGACAAATGGGCTGAGAATCTGTTTTACTGTTGGGGAATTTACTTAAAAAAAGGAAGATTGTAATGATTTGAACTAGTTGCTGTTTATCTGCTATTATTCAGAGGGTTCTTTTTAAAATAAAGTATTCATGCTTTCACTTTTTTAAAAAAAAGTTCTCAGTGCTTCTAATTTGTGACTGAAACCTATCTTTGCTATAACTGCACCGGGGGGAAGAGGACATTTTTAGTAACTGCAAAATTTTCATTTGACTGTGAAATTTTTCCCTATAACTTGGAGTATTAGGGGAATCTCTGGGAGACTTCGCTTCCAGAGTGAGGTCTCTCTCACTGGGAGTGCCAGGTGGGTAATTTTCTGGTGATTCATTGTAATATTGAAGTCAGTATAAAAGAAAATTGGGCCCTGGTATAAAACAGGCGGCCAATTTTGCAACTGTCTGTTACACATTTACTCCAATGAGGTGAGGTGCACTTTCAACCTTTAGCGATTGCCCTCAGCCACCCTGCACACGACCTGAGATGTGCCACTCGAACAAATTGTGGCTCATGCATCTTTAATGGGCAAGATGCTGGAAGTTGTATTTACCCAGGAAGTGTGATACCATTTGGATGAAATTACAGATTTGAAATGTTTGGTCATTGAAGCCATGGATAGAGGATTTTGGATGAATTGGGGGTCAGTCAAGTCCTGCATGCTTTCCAGTAACTCTTGATACAGTTAGTCAAAAGAAATAATTGGGGTTCATTCGGAGAAGAAGAAGGAAGTTAGGACACTCGCTTGGGGTTTCTAAGGAACTGAAGAGGTTTTAATACAGATGTAATATCTTGTCACTGACTGAAGGAATACTGGTCACCCTGCATTGCTAGATATATATTTTGTTTGTGACAAAACTGTTGCTTTGAAGTGTAGAGTTGGCAAATGTCTGAGATTAATTTAATTGACATTGTAGGCACACAAGAACCTGATGTAATGATTCCTTTCTTTCCCACCAAAGGACAGTCTTGGAGATACTTGATAATCGGACAATGTGGGTGTTGTTTATTTCTGCTGTCTTGGTTTAGTCTCTCTTTCTCGTTGTATTTCCTCTCAGAATGCGCACATTTGTCAGCGTTGCTTCATGGTGCTAATAGTGGTGAGGTAGACCTTAAACTGGGGGGATTCCACCCAATGGAAACATTTGTTTTAAACGTTTGTTTTAAAAGCCGTCACCAGTCGCTCGGTGGTGGTGATACTTCTGCCCCTGTATCAGGAGGTTGTGGGTTCCTGCTTCAGAGATTTGGGCTGGGATTTTCCATACCAGCCGATGTTGGGTGTGTTAGGCGACACGAGCGGCACAGTCGGGTTCCTAACTGTGTGAAGCGAGTTTGCGATTGTCCGCTCAGCGCACTGATAGCAGGCCACGTACTCCGCCATCGGATGTTGGAAACCTCATTGTGATACATCAGCACATCATTATCAGCCCTGCCCACCGGAATCATTCCCCCCCCCATCCCTCCTCCGCTGGATCGTCCACTCACATCAGCGGGAAAACACGCCGGCGTGTTTCACAACAGCACATAAGTGATGTGCACTTGTCGGGCTGCACTTCACACGTTTGCCGACCTTGCTCCAGGCAGAACTCGCAGTCGTCAGCGCCAGGCTTCACACACAGCACCACGTCACTGTTAGGGGGGCTCATGGGCAGCTCTCTACCTACTGGGTCAGCCATAGGTGGGCAGGCTGTTCAATGGCTGCAGGGCTAGGCCTTGCTTGGGGAAGGGGGAGAAGTGGTCTCAGGCAAGGGAAGAGGCTGCAGGGCGAGGGCTGTACTGGGGAAGCAGGGTATCCCAGGGTGTGTGGGGTCACATGTTGATCTGTGCAAGTGACCTCAAGATAGTGAGGGCTGAGGAGGCAGTCTCCAGAGGAGATGAGGCCAGATGGAGATGTGAGGGTATCTGTGTGAGAATGGGAGGTGATGTCCCTGGCAGTGAGCGAGATGCCAGTGAATGTGCCCATCGGCTTGAGTGTGTGAGTTTAGGGTGATGAGATGGTTTCCATACCCTGGCTGCACAGATGAGATCATTCATCCTCTATCTGCATTGGATGGCCAACCCCTTCTGTGCAGCCTTGGCGCTGATCACCACTGCCATCATCTACCAAGCCAGAGTGGTAATGTTGCTGTTCCTCCTGCAGCCAGAGCAGGGGTAGAGGACCTCACATTGGGCTTCCATGGTGTCCAAAGGGCACTCGAGGGCTGCAGTCTTGTCTTTCGGGGCCATGTCTTCTTTGCTGCAGTCCTGGGCTGGAAGCACTGAGCACGGCTGGACTATAAATGTGGTGGCTGGAGTGAGGAAGCGGTGAGGTGACGGTGTGTCCGGGGAATCGGAGCCTGCCCTCCATGGAAAGGGTGTGTTTCCCGGGAATGCATAAATAATGTGGTGGGTTTGGGACGATACGGTGTGAAAACCCACCATCGTGGCCGGAAGCATTTTACCCGCCCACTCCCATACTTACTGCAAATCTGGGACGATTCCACCCTTGAGCACCATAATCTAGAAGGACGTTTCAGTGTAGTACTGAGGGAGTGCTGCTCTGTCAGAGGTGCTGTCTGTCAGATCAAACATTAAACAGCAGCTCCACCTGTCCTTGATTTTGGAGAAGAGCAGTGGGGTTCTATCTTGTGTCCTGGCCAATATTTATCCGTCAAGTAACACCATTATATAGATTGTCAGGTCATTAACTGATTGCAGTTGTGAGATATTACTAGGGAGAAGTAAATTGACTGCCCTGTTCCCTAGAGTATTACAGTAAGTGCACTTCCAAAGTATTTAAATGGTTGAAAAGTACTCTGAGAAGTCTGGAACACTATATAAATGCATAAAAATGTACAATTGAGTGATAAACTGGGAGTCAGTGAGAGTGAATATTGACCTTGACAGACAGCTGCTTCTTTGATAATAATTTGGACATTTAACAAAAGTGTTTCAAGTTGATACCCCACTTTCAAGAAGCACATGAAGGATGGGCAAAGTGAACCTGTGAGCGTCCCTCACTCTGGAACCTGTACTAAGCAGCGGTTAGCTGGATTCTTTAGAAAGCCCGTTGTGAGCCTCTGTCCGTCTCAGTGAGTCCCTTGCTCTCGGCACCCTCCGTTTGTCTCAGGAATTCATGACATTCTTCATGGCAGCTTCATGTTGTGAAGCTGCGTAACAGATTCGTCGCAGCTGTTCACTCTGTGGAAAAGTTTAAGTAATATACCCCAAAAACTCCGAATAGGAAAGCACAGAGGAACAGTTTGTATTGACACAGCAGCTTTCATATCCAAACCACGGCTTGGATTTTCCTCAGAGATCAGAACAAAAAAACTGCGGATGCTGGAAATCCAAAACAAAAACAGAATTACCTGGAAAAACTCAGCAGGTCTGGCAGCATCGGCGGAGAAGAAAAGAGTTGACGTTTCGAGTCCTCATGACCCTTCGACAGAACTTGTCGAAGGGTCATGAGGACTCGAAATGTCAACTCTTTTCTTCTCCGCCGATGCTGCCAGACCTGCTGAGTTTTTCCAGGTAATTCTGTTTTTGTTTTGGATTTTCCTCCTCCAGGCAGGTACAGGGCTGTAAAATTCGCAATGCAGCTCACCCAAACAAAGGGATTTTCATTTTGGGGGGGGAGGTGCAGGTATGGGCTGCAGTCAGGCCAGCTGGCCCAGGGAAAAGGGGAGGTGGTGGTGGGGGGAGGGGGGGGGGGCATACGTTGGCATGGGGGCACTAGGAGGACCTTTTTGAACTTACCTTTCAAAAGGTTGCCTCGTGCAGCCTGTGGTTCCCGAGGTCTCTGAGCTGGAGCTGGCCAGGTCAGCAATGCAGGCTGCGGATTTTTGACCCGAGTACACCCACGCCCTTCGAAGGCCCTGTTGAAAATTGGGAACCCTGGGAATGGGGTCAGGAGGTCCTCGCTGCCTGACTTGGCGAAAATCTAGGCCGGACACGTCCAGAAGTGCTGCGCAGCCAGTGACCCTCTTTTGTATAGTCACAGTTGTTTTGGAGCAAGGGCAATAGCCAATTTACACACAGCAAGATCCCACAGACGTAAGATGGGATAAACAACTTGGATCAAGTGTTTTGGTCGTGTCACTTGAGGAATAATTGTTGGTTCTAAATTCTAGACAACAAAGGGTTTGCCTTTATATGGTCTCTTTCATAATCTTAGGGCTTCCAAAGTAATTGAAAGCCAATTAAACCATTTTGTGGTCACTGTCATAACGTAGGGAAACATGACAGCCACATTGACCACAGCAAGGGCCCACAGACAGCAATGAAATAAATCACCAGATCATCGTTCTTTTATTTTATTTAAGTGATATCGATATTGATTGAGTGAGAAATATTAGCCAGCATGCTCCCATTTGCCCCTTCCAGTAGTGCATTGCAATCTTTTATTTCCACTCAACCAACCAAGACAGCACTTTGGCTCCATGGCCCGGATCTTCCATTCCCCAAGGGGTTATAACCCGGAGATACCCCAGAAGATGCACCCTCCACCACCCAGCTACTCCCTGACTATACTTCCCCCAACCCCCGCACCCTTGAGTATACCCCACCCCCTGACCAACCTTCCCTGACTAGCCCACCACCTCCCTTGACCACCCCATTCTCCGCCTATCCACCTGACCCCACAACCCCCAACGCCTGACTAACCCCCAATTACCCGACACCCCATACTGTGTCTAACCCCAGCCCCCTGACTAACCTTCACCATCTGACTATCCACCCCTCCCCCCCGACCATCTGACCCCCCTCCCCCTGCCAGAGCCATATGACTACCACCCAACCCCTGACCCTTGGACCGCCCCCACCACCCCCCACCCCCGGCCCCGCTCCCCCCGTACCCCACCCCCCTCCCCCACCCTCCGACCCATCCTACCCACTTACCTTACACACTTACATAGTCTCCTGTTAAAGTGGCAGCTAGTGCCAGAGAAAGGGAGTATGGATTCCACGCTCCCCCTGACGACCTTGCGCTGCTCTGAAGGGAGTCTCGGAGCATCAATGCTGCCTGTTCCTCAGCTAGCCTGTGTTGGAAGCCAGTGTGCAGCTCCATACTAAGGTGGGTAAAAAGGAGCAGGGTGCCAACAAGACAGTGATTGCCCCCCTATGGAACATTCGGCCCAATACCTGCTAAAAGAAAACCTTGCTTTTAAATACACTTTCCACAACCACTGCACGTCACAAAGTGTTTTAAGCCAATGAAGTACTTTTGAAAAGTGTTGTAATATCTAAAAGAAATGACACCTCTGACATATAATACGAATTAGGAGCAGGGGATCGGCCCCTATTCAAGAAGATCGTGGCTGATCTGATTGTAACCTCAACCCCACATTCCCCCTTACCCCCGATAACCTTTCACCCCCTCACTTACCAAGAATCCAACTACCTCTGCCTCAAAAATATTCAAAGACTCTGCTTCCACTGCCTTTTGAGGAAGAGAGTTCCAAAGAGTCACGACCCTCTTGAGAGAAAAAAATTCTCCTCACCTCTGTCGTAAATGGGCGAACCCTTATTTTTAAACGGTGATTGACAATGGCGTGCTCTCCCCAGCAACCCACAAGCTTCATAATTCCCAGTTGAGATTGCTACACTGAGGTAAGCTGATGGATAGAGCACACGCCAAAATAAAAGGTGAGGAATGGAGTGTCATTTCCATTAAGCTTATCCTCTAATATGAGATATCTTGTATCACCCTTCCTGACCACTACCAGAGAGAGGTTAACAAAGCTGCAGCCAGTGTTAGCAGCAGCTCGTAGGGGTAACGCAAGTAATACAGTAAATACAGCACAGGAGTAACAGTCTGCTCCTTAAATAGCTAACAAAACTGCCAGCACTGTAACTTCAGATTCTATTAAGTTGGCAGAAAATATACCTTTTTATTTTTATTCACAGAAATTCCTTCCTAACCCACAGATTACTTGAGACACCATTGGGCAAACTTAAATATCTCACACACCCTGGGTAGGCCCACTGTCTCCCATCCCTGCAGGAGCCTATCAATTCTCTCCCTTATTGGTGGCATAGTCATACTTGCCATATTCAGCTGCTCGAAGAGGTGAAAGCCCACAGAGTAAGGAAATGCTGTTTTGGTATCTGAGCTGACTCTGCTTTTGTGTTTATCCAGCCATGTTCTTCACCATCACTACTTATTTTAATTATTTTATCCAAATCTATTTCACCCAATTGTATAATTGCAGACATGCTCTCTGAACCTATGTTTCTTCATGCCTCAAGCCTATCCTTGTAACTAAGAGATCAGAGTTTAAATATCATCTTTGTTGACATTAAAGCCCCAAAATCTATCACTAGTTGTGGGGGCCAAAGCTGGACACACTACAAAGTCTCAGCCCTAAGCAAAAAAAGAGTACCATGTGTGGAAAGAACAGAAAGGTTGTTATTTTGGGTTTGTGGACAGTCCCTTTCTGTAGGACCTTTGTTTAAGGCTTTCTAGTGCTTCCTTGGAACACATGCCAGCGCTCAGCTCTACAGGGGCCTGTTGGACTTGCTGAGGATGTCACAGGATAGCCCGGGGACTTCCTCAGATGTCCCCCGAGACATGGGGTGGTGGGTGGGAGACTTGCCTGCTCACTCCCTTGGACCTTTGAATTTGAGTCAGAGTTGAATCAATGTAGTATCAGAATCTCACTCGAAACTCCTGACTGCCCAGTGAGCGATCAGCCTGCTCTCTGTCCTCCTGAACATCCAACCTTTCAGGCCTTAGTCATCACTTGATTCATCGCTTGTTCCCATTTATTTTGGTGGTTTCATTAGTTCATGAAGTAAAGCTTGTTGAGAATCTTCCTAACTCAAGGTTTTGTTAAAGTAAAACAATCCTGAGCCTTGTACACTTTCATGATCAATCACTGATCTCTGAAAATAGAACATTTTTCCAACAGCTCTGGTTGTAGAGAGATGTTTTTGTTTCTTTCTCCAAAATGCTGGCCGTTTTGAAAGGTCACGATGGACGTTCAGTACTGTTAAAGCTTCTATTTGTAGATCAAGATAGTAAATACCACTTGATTGCCATGAACAGTGAAACACCCTACTTTCTAAAGGATCACTGAGCAGTTAGTCATCCACAAATACCCTACGCAAAAAGCAGTCAAGACCCTTTGCCTTGTAACAGAGGGCCCAATAATGTGGTTGGAGAATTAAATATTTTAATGAAAGAATCCCAGCATGCTAACTTCTAAATGTAAACCCTACTCTCAAACCATTGATGTCACTGATTTTTCTTTTGAATGTTTATAGTGACATTTGAGTGCTGAACCACACTTACCCATTGGGTAACCTGCTCGCTATGTGTAGCACCATTATAACAACCACAATTATAGAATATGTTTGCAGCTTTGCTGCATGAAATGAGCAACCAGAAGAAGGGGAGATGGCAGCATAGAGGTAACGTCACTGGACTAGTAACCCAGAGACCCAGGCGAATCCTTGAGGAGCACAGGTTCAAATCCCACTATGGACGTTGGTGGAATTTAAATTCAGTTAATAAAATCTGGAATTGAAAGCTAGCCTCAATAATGATGACCATCATCCATTGTCATAAAAATGCATCTGGTTCACTAAAGATCTTTAGAGAAGGAAATCTGCTATCCTTACCTGGCCCAGCCTCCATGTGACTCCAGACCCACTGTCATGTGGTTAATTCTTAACTGCCCTCTGAAATGGCCTAGCAAGCAATTAGGGCTGGGCAAAACTGTTGACCTTGTCTGTGACACCCATGTCCCATGAAAGAACAAAGAAACAAGCTTTACCCCATGGTGGGGGCTTGTGGTAAGGGTGATTGCCAATGCATCCAAGAGTTGTCTCTGCTTCTCTCTCCCTCTCCTACACTGACAACATCACTGTTGCCCTCCCTGTTGAACTAGTTTCTATCTCTCTCTTTCCTCTCAATATTCCTTCCTGTAAGATCCCAAATTCACTCTTACATGTAACCATTAAATATTGTAACTGACCAGAATGATTTGTGCTTTCTCAAAATTAGCTTGGAGTACCTCACCAGGCATCTCCATTTTTATTGTAGTCAGGAAAGCCTATTAGACTGAACTGATGCATAGATATGTTTTAAAGAAGTCAGTATTTTAATGAGTTACAGAATATTTCTCTCTCTCTCTCTTTCTGCCTCACCAGTCACTCAAAATAGTGTCTCTCCCCCATTCCACCTCCAAACCCAAACATGGGTTCTATCATTTTTGCTCCATGGAGTCTCTCTCTTTCCTTCACTCAACAGGATGTCTTTCTTTCCTTCTCACACACCTACTGAACAACAGCTCTCTCTTATTCCCCCTTGATGGTAGATGTGAGGGGGAAACCAGTTAAAAAAAATATATAAATGTACTCCTTCTCAACATGGCCTCTTTGTCTGTCACCCCCTCAATAAATGTCTCTTCTCTCCCTCAGCAAAACCACGCTTCACTCTCACACCCAACAGAAATTTCCACCCCTGCTCCCAAAATGCCCCCCTTCCTCTCTGTTTGTTCCAAGGTTGTTCCCTCTCACCTCCCAACGGGTTCTGCTCCTTCATCACCTCAGAGTTTATGTCCCACTTCCCTTCAACAGGCTGTGCTGCCCTCTTCTGATTAGTCTCTGTCCCTCTATCTCTTCAGTAACAACAGATTGATTTCACATAGCACCGTTAAAGACAAAGACCCAGTTGGAGAGTGGAGGTGAGAAAAACTAAATGGTACATAAAAGAGCAGAGGGAGGAGTGATAAAAGGCTTCATTAAGATGATGGGCTTTGAGAAAGAAGATCATTAAAGCTGGGAGAGACAGAGGGCTTTAGGGTTGGAATTCCATAGAGTAGGACTAAAGAGGCTGGAAGCAGGGTGAATAGTGAGAGGGATGCACAAATTTAGAAGGCCAAAGAATATGGAACAGGACAGAAGTTGGGAGGAATTGCACAAAGGTGAGTAAGACTGAGGGATTTCAAGACAAGAATTTTGACTCAGTATGTTGGGGTACTGGGAGCCATTGAATATCAGCAAGGCTGGGGGTATTGGGAGAGTATGAGAGCTTTGGACCAGTTGGCCTTAATGTTGGTTGAAAGATGACGATTAGAGAAATTGGGGTTGAATTTCCACAAGAGATTGTCCCAATCGTGAGCTGTAACTTCACCGGAGGAACCATCAAATCCTTGGAAAAATTCAGGCACAGAAATTGCTGGGTTGCTACCTTGTGTTATGTCAAATTGGGTCACAATGAGCTTTGCTGGGACTTCACTGGATAGCTGTGTGTAAAGGGAAGGAGAGAGGCCCTTTGGATCAGACACAGCAGAGAGTCTGAGGTTGAAAGGGTTGGCAGCGCACTGGAGCCTTTTACTTAAAATAAAAGTAAGAAAAGTAGGAATAATCCAGTTTTTCACAGGACAAGGAACAAATTCCTTATTTGGGCTTTCTGTATTGCCTTCACTTCATACTGGCTCCTGAATGGTAAAGAAATGACAATATGGGTTACTCAGTATGATTAACGTGTGAGGTTAAGGTAGATAGATAAATATTCGAGAGTACAGATAAAGGCCCCAATGTTTGACTCCAACAAGCTGGTGTTGTGGAAGCCCGAAACTCCAAAACGCAGCCGTGCTGCTTTCACCTGTCTCCAGCACAGCCCACCACCTGGAACGTTCTCTGTGATACCACATGCAACAGTCTCATTGACTAACGCCCCAAAATGTGGGGCACCATCCCCTCCAAAGGGTTCAGGAGATATAGGCATGCCCATTCCCCGTCAGCTCTCTGCTATTGCCTGTAGTTCTATGTCCTGTGAGAGAGATGGAGGGGTATCAGTGAGTGTGCGGCAATGCTTGAGTGATGTGCCTGCCATAGCTGAACATCCCTGGAAGCAGAAAGTTTGAATATTTTTAAGGCAGAGGTGGATAGATTCTTGGTAGGCAAGGGGGTGATAGGTTATCGGGGTAGGCTGGATGCAGGTTTTGACGTTACTATCAGCTCAGCCATGATCTTATTGAATGGTGGAGCAGGCTTACTCCTGCTCCTGGTTCATATGAACAGCTGGAGGTATGTGAAGGGAGTGAGAGGTGGGTGTGAGACTGGCAGCATTAGTAGATGTGAAGATGAAGTAGAGTATCTGAATATTAGACATGAGTGAGTGTGTGCTGCATAGGGCAGCATGAGAGGTTGTGGAGTAGAATCTAGAATAATTACAGCACAAAAGGAGGCCATTAGGCCCATTGATCTCATGCTGGCTCTGTACAAGTGCAATTTAGCTTGTTCCACTCGCCTGTCCTTTCTGCATCCTGTAAATGTCTTTCACTGGCCTCATTCGCTCACGTGAGGTAATTGAACATTTTCTGGCACTGCTCTCAGGTCCTCAGTCAGCCTCTGGGTGTTGATCTCGCTGACTGCCTGCTTCCATTCCCTTTGGAGAGTGTCCCTTAAGGGCCCTATGGAAACATGACTCTCTCCTCCTGACGCCGTTCCGGACTAAGGCTTCCAGTGCCGCATAAGGGAGCCTGGACCCTCTCTCAGGAGACGACCCCCTCCCCTGCCTGTTGTTCCATTTCAGGTGCTGCCCTTCCTTCCATCAAAGACTTTGAGATTGTTCCATCAGCTACTCTAACCTGAATGCACGATTTCTTGAAGGAATGCAGGCTACCCATATGTCATATTAACCACGCATGCCCCTTGGCCTCCTTGCTGAACATGCACAGACACTCAGCAGCACATTTCACACTGGGCTGCATGTTGTAATCATGTTGATGAACAGGCTGCACAAAGATTGGGTGCTCCATGCACCAATGGACACAGGGTCATCTCACATTGCGATCCTTGCACCCACTAATGTGCCTAATCATATTTTTAGCCCCGGGGAGTTTTGCAGTTATTTCCTCTGTTGTGCATACAATATTACATGGAGTTACACAGCACACAAACACATATGTCACTCAACCAGTTCATGCCAGCTTTTATGCTCCACTTCAGCTGCCTCCCATTTACAACCAATCTTGAGGTGCATGAACGCTCATTCCATGAATGACAAGCCCTGGAGTGGGACTTGAATCTGGAGCCTTTCAGCTCAAGAGGTAGAATCGCTACCAACAGAACCACTTGGACTCATTTGGGAGAAGAGTAATCCAGCAGGAACAATCAGTTGATCGGTATGATGGCTGATAGTTGAACATAATTTGTTATGCATGATTTGGTGAAGCTTTCTGCTTAGATCTAAACAGAATGACAGACACCAAGGCCAAGCTGGTGCAACAGACCCCATAGGCAGGAAGACAAAGCCAAGTAACAGGACTGTTTTCTCAGCTGAATGGAGCTTGTCTGATACTTCTTTGTTGGTTTCGGGTCACTGTGCCTCTGACAGAGTCTGCCTCAGAAATAAGGAGGCCCCACAACAGAGGCTAAAACAAAAGCAAAATACCGCAGATGCTGGAAACCTGAAATTAATACAGAAAATGCTGGGAAAGCCCAGCAGGTTTGGCAGCTTCTGTGTTGAAAGAAGCAGAGTTAATGTTTCGAGTCTAACATGACTCCTCTTCAGAACCAGTTCTGTAGCTGTTAAAAGCTCCAGCTGGCTTTTTGCAGGATTTTAATGCTGTAAGATGACCACAAAATATCCAACACTCAATTGGAAGGTAACAGATCTCACATCTGAATTTACTTTGTTCCGACAAGCTGTATTTTCTGGATCTCCCATATTTCTGAAGCAGATAAATAGGCCATAAAAATGAAAATAGCTTTAGGCAATGAAGGCCTCCATGAACTGAACACATCAGGTCCAAATAATGATGGGCAGATCAAATATGGTCAACACTCAAAGGTCAATAACGAGTGAAGCTCAACTTCAGAATCCACTGTCTGGAATTTATGTCCTTTAGGCAACAACCAACAGAAACTGGCCAGTTCATAAGTAGATGCAGAGACTTGATCGCAATTCCATGGTTGCTGAGCTAACCAACAGAATAATTGAGCTTGCAATAACATCTACCCCCATGGGGCTCTCCAAAAAGCCATCTTGGACCGACCCCAAGGTTACACTGGGGAAGCACCCTAATGAAGTCACCCTAATGGGTGGACAGAGTCTACAGGCTATGCCTGATTAATACACCATTGGCACAATAGCCAATGCAGGCAAGCCTAGTAAGCAGTGCAGGTGGTGAGGCCTCATACAGGCATCCAAAAATTGCCCAGGTTTTAATGCTGTGTGTAAGTCATATGGTACCAAAGGATACTGGAAGTGCCAATGCAGAAAGCAAAGGCTGGGACAAGTGGTTCAATGTCATGAGAAGCCACAACCAGAGGTCACATAGATATAGCTTTCTAATCAACCAAACTTTGTAAAGGCAAGATTCACAAAATGTATAGCAAAGCTATACGGTTAGATGATGAGGATGACCAGACCATTGACGCACAAAGTGAGCACCATGAATATCAAAGAACATATTGGGACAGCGATGCCAACAGAAGCCTTTTCCACCATCTGGATTATATGCCCACAGATGCTTCCAGTTCACCCACTGAGGTGCATGTATCCACCGAAGTGGTCAGTGACCAATCAACGCCAAACTCACTATGTACCATTGCTCAGGGATTCCATTGGTGGGATCCATTACACTCAATTGTTGTTACAAAAACTCACCCTGGTCACCCCAGATGTTTTATATTGTGGACACCATGGGCTCAGTGATCACAGGCAATCGGGGTGCAAGGACCTGTCCTTGGTCACTATCCATGGTATTATCAAGACTATGATGAGGACCAAAGATCCCAAAGAGCACCATCAGAAACCCTGTGCTTTCACTGGGCGAAGGCAAGGTAACTCTGCAACGCAGATCGTCAGCTAGCAACCTAGACGACACTGTTTGAACCAAATATGTATACCCATTCCAAACTTGCAAACTGCAGAAAGAACACAGAATTACTATCGGCAGCCAAGCGTGGACAACACTCCTCAGTCAGCACTCACCAGTACTCCCAGAAGTAATTGATGAATTATTCAGAAAATGGGGGAAGGTGAAATAAAAACCAAGAGCTGAAAAAACACAGCAGGTCTAGTTTCAAAGACTGGTTTCAGATTTCAAAGATTGAGATTGACATACTTTTATTAGGTAAGGCTATCCAGGGGTATGGGAATCCAGGGGTATGGGAGGTCCTGTGGTGCAGTGGTCGTGTCCCTACCCCTGGGCTAAAACTCCAGGTTCAAGTCCTACTTCAGAACTTGATGGTGATGGGAGGTGCTGGTTAATTACCGGCCTCTAAATCCTCCCAGTATGTCTAATGGCAGGCGATCAGAGTGCGAGAGATTGCTGGTCAGCCATACTGTGCAAGAAAATGGCAAAAAACTGCAGTACTTTGCTGAACATAATCATGGAGCTGTCCAATGGAAGTCCAAGGTTGCCAATGCCCTCTTAGAGCCTGGAACCTGAAAGAGGAGGAGGATCAAGGGATATAGAGAAAATAAAGGTTGATGGAGTTGAGATGCAAAACTATGATCTGCTAGATCTTTGGCAGGAGTTGACATCTGGCATATCTAGCTCAAGGACCTCTGCCCAAGATTGCTGCCTGACCATTTCAGGGTAGAGCTTTATTTTGAGGCCACTGACAGTGCCATTGCCGTTTGAGGTGGGGCTGAGGGGTGGGTACACTGACCATTGCAGTTCCCACATTAAGACCTACAACGGAATGCTGTGTACAGTCGGCAGAGATACATCTGGTGAGGTTAGCTTGTACCATCTGACAAAGGGTTGGATGTGTGGCCACCTCGGAGTCTAATGTGGGATCAACATCTGGAGCACTCTGTTCCCCAAAGATCTGGCCAAGAGTTCTCTTTTTAGGTGAAATATTATTTCTGGGGAGTGTGGGTTTCCCCAGATGTGGCTCAATCGTCTGAACCTTGGAACTCTCCCCCTACCCTCCATGTTGCTAATTTGAGAGGTAGGCAAGTCTTGACTCTTTCACCAGATTGTTCTGTCCTAAGGGTTTTTGGGAGAAACAGTAAACTGCTAAGAATTATTTTTTTAAAAGAAAGCATTGAAACCCTATCTGATATTAGGAATAGGGATATTTTCAGAGGTTAATGGCAGATTTAAGATGGTCTTGCATAATTTCGGAATTGAGGATTGGGGAAGAAGCCTAAGTGCACCACATCTTACAGGCACTTTACTGAAGTGCATGAAGGCAGCAAGATACATTTAGAGTACAAAGCAACAGAAGTGTCAACGTATTCAAAATGAACTAGAGCAACCCACCTTTAATTGGATTTAACTCTTAGCTTAGACAATTATGCTTTCAGGTCACCATTTTTGTGTGTTTTGTGAGATACGTCACATTGTGATGCTTGTGTTTTGATGCTTGTCTGTAAAGCACTTGGGAACGGCCTGATGTTGTAAAAGGCACTATATAAATGCATGTCCCTTCCCTTTCTTTGGACAAATGGCATCAGACTGCAGCCACTGAAAAAGCAAATATAGAGTACTCTCCGGCGTGGATAACTTACCAATAAAATAGGTTAATGATATTTTTACTTTTAACGATTGCGAAATAAACATGCATTTATAAAATATTATGCATTATTCACGGTGGTATTGTTGACATGATTTTACTCATAAGCTTTGCATCATTTCACCTTGAGAAATGGGCCTTAAGAGCAAGCACAAGTTAAATGTGGAAACTTATATGAAGACAGACCTCCTTATTCTTATATGAACCTAAAAGCTCTTTCGATATTATATACCAGCCCAATTGCTATGAAGAATACTGTACAGAGAGCATGTTTAATGTGGGTTTGTATACATGTGAAAAAAACTAAATATGGATTTCTGCCACTAACTATCCCCATAGGAATGTGTGCATCTTAAAACACTCATTATGTTATATTGTGTGGTGGAATATGTTATAAGTCTGTCACTATTCACCATCCTCCATGCATAAGGTAATTTGTTATAAGCTTTGCCCTAGTGTATTGAGCACATTCACACAATGTAATTGTAATCACTGTTAGATTTTTTAGAACAAAATGCTGCCAAAACTTTTCCCAGCCCTGAACGTGAAATATTCTGATTTATTTGGAAGCGACTTTGTTCTCATACACTACATGCTGAGCGGTTTTCAGTGACTGCCATAAAGCTTCCCAATATATTACAGAGATATGTAAAGACTTGTAAAAAGACTTCTTTATAGCTGCACTGCAGTATGTTACTGGATAATACTTTTGGTTGCTGTGAGATTCTTACTAAAAGTCAGCCATTGACTTAATGTGCTTAAGAGTGGCAAGTTTTCTAAAATATCCTATTGTCAACGCCCTCTCAGCTGGTTTGGTCAATCATCATTCTTTTTGTTAAATAACTGAATATATCATTTTATACGGTTATAAAGACAATTAATGAATTCAGCAGGAACCGAGTGACCTTATTGTTTGAGATAGACGATCGGAAGCTACAGGCTTAAGGAGAAGTTAAAACCAGCCAAGCCTGCCACTGTATTTGTTACTTCAGAAATTGTGATTACACATAAAATAGTTTGCCTTAGATAAAAACAAAAAACTGTGGTTGCTGGAAATCCAAAACAAAAACAGAATTACCTGGAAAAACTCAGCAGGTCTGGCAGCATCGGCGGAGAAGAAAAGAGTTGACGTTTCGAGTCCTCATGACACTAAGAAGGGTCATGAGGACTCGAAACGTCAACTCTTTTCTTCTCCGCCGATGCTGCCAGACCTGCTGAGTTTTTCCTGGTAATTCTGTTTTTGTTTTAGTTTGCCTTAGAATTGTTTCAAATCAAAGGCAGATACACTTGGCCTATCACTGACAACTGCTTCAAACCCCTATCAGGTTGAATTTTCAAAGCAACTCCCTTGTTTGTAAAGTGAGGAAAGCTTTTGTTTGAAGAAGCTGTTGAGTGATGGCAGTAACCTTAGTGGAATTGAAAGGTAGCTTCACATTCAGAGGTACTGTAATCCCAGATGTCATCCAGAGGGTGATCCATATTCATGCTTTTGCAATATCATCAATCTAGCGGGACCCTAGAGATTTCAACATTGATATAAAGAGCCTTTGGTGGGATGTGGGTGAATAGGAAAGTTGATTAATAATTGATTATTCTCCTTGTGGATGACTAATTATTTTCCAGGGCTTTCATTTCATCATGCCATTTTTTACTATGAAATGTATTTGGGATCATCAACTACTGGGCTGAAGGAATACTTGTTCAATGTTTCAATATTTGTCATCCACATGCATTTAGATAATGCAGTTAGTCACATTATTTTTTTCAGCTCCGCCATTTCTCGCACCACTCCATATACTGTATACATGTATACAAGGCTATCTTAATCTCTAAGTGATTAAATGCAATGAGTCCTCTTGCATGCTGTGCTGCCTTTTGATTAACTCTAATGCTGCTATCAGCAGAAAATTCCATAAATACCTCACACTTTCAGTTTGCACATGGAGCATTGAATATAGTTTGCCTGATAAAAGCTTTGGAAAAAGATGACCATAAAGATGAACATTAGTACCAGAGATGTTTACAACACTCGGCCCACTGTTTCCATATTGCCTCTTTGCTAGAGCAATCTCTAAGTATTCCCATATCTCACTGTTTCCTCATGGCCCTGTATCATGGAATGTGAAGGTGTTAGAGAAGGTGCAGAAAAGATTCATGAGAATGGTTCCTGGGATGAGGAACCTCTGTTACACAGAAAGATTGGAGAAGTTGGGACTCTTCTCCCTGGAGAAGAGATGGTTGAGAGGAGATTAGATAGAGGTGCTGAAAATCATGAGGGTTCTGGACAGAGGAGATGAGGTAAAGCTGTTCCCACTTGGGGAGGATTGAGAACCAGACGGCACAGATTTGAGGTAATTGGCAAAAGAAGCAATGGTGATATGAGGGAAACCTTTTTCTCACAGCAAGTGGGTAGGATCTGGAATGTACTGCCTGAAAATGTGGTGAGGCGGAGTGGGGGGGCAGGGTCAACTGAAGCTTTCAAAAGGAATTGGATCATTATCTGAAAAGGAAAAAACTTCAGGGCTGCGGGGAGAGGTCAGGTGAGTGGCATTAGGTGAAATGCTCCAGGAGGTGGACAGCACACTCACAACAAGCTAAAGGCCACCCCCACCCCCCCCACCCCACCCCCTTGTTGAAACCATTCTAGGATTCAATTCATACATTTATCTTCTTTTCCCTCAAAGTGCTACAGTCCATGCCTCAGTTACAGTTTCAAATGAACCTGATAGTTGGATTCTTACAGTCTTATTTTGGTGACTTTTCTCCAAAATATCAAAAAGACATGATGATTAACCAAATAAAATATGTAGCTGCTTTACCCAGGCTCCTTTCTCCACTTAAATAAAACCCTTTTGAATCGCAATTAACAACAGTAAAATGTTTTGAGTTGTGTTGGAAATGACCTTACAGACTGACTTATTAGAGATAGAGCACATTTTCATTCACTTTTTTCTCATTCAGTGCATTTCCTGCAAATGCACTTTCACATGATGTGCCAAAGTTTTAACAGTCATTAATATTTATTCAACCCTTGTCTTTTCAAAAATAAGTATTCGTTATTATTAAATATTCTGAGTTTTAATGATAAATCTAGTAATCCAGCTGGTGCCTCTTAGATGTCTTGAGGCCTTACTAAGAGACACAGTGATCATTACCACCAATTCTAGCTTTAAACACATATAGATCCTGTCTAAAAAAATGTGTTGGCATTAGAACTGCTTATTCAGCTGGTGATATTACAGTCAGCATTCCACCAACTGCCTTCATCACTGCTGCACGAAGCTTGGGAAAAGAATAAGGACATGTGTTTTTAAATAATACATCAATTCCAGTTCTTCGAAGTTCGAGAATCTCAACCCACGTCCTTTTTACCCCAATTAAGTTTTCCATCCAGGCTTCCTTCTCCCATAGGGCTTTCATGTAAAACTTTCTTCATGTTTCCTACTTTTTTGATGAAGTAACAGGGAAGATTGATGAAGTGAATGTGGTGGATTGGCCCATATGGGATGTTATGGTTGATTAACAAAAATCGAAGCTTGTGGAATAGGAGGGCTAACTTCTAGTTGGATAAACAATCGGCTTAAGGAGAGAAAGTATTAAGTCATGGTTGATCCAAAACAAAAACAGAATTACCTGGAAAAACTCAGCAGGTCTGGCAGCATCAGCGGAGAAGAAAAGAGTTGACGTTTCGGGTCCTCATGACCCTTCAACAGAACATCTTCTCCACCGATGCTGCCAGACCTGCTGAGTTTTTCCAGGTAATTCTGTTTTTGTTTTGGATTTCCAGCATCCGCAGTTTTTTGTTTTTAAGTCATGGTTGATGGTTGTTTTTTGGACTGGAGGATGGTAGACAATAATGTTCCCAAAGCCCAGTACTAGGACTGCTGGGTTTTTTTTTGATATATATATATATATATAAATAAATTGGATCTTGGAATAGGGAGTAAAATTTCCCTAAAATTTCCAAATGATACCAAACTTGGATGAGTGGGAGATGGTGAGATGGTACAAATTGCCTACAACAGGACATGGGTAGTCTAGCGGAATGGGCAGACAAGTGACAGATGGAATTTAATACAGAGAAGTGTGCATTTTGGCAGGAGGGATAGGGAGAGGCAATATAAACTTAGTAGACCATTTCAAAGAATGTGCACTAACAGAGGGAGCAGGTGAGGTGTATGTGCATCAATCTTTGAAGGTGACAGGACATACTGAGGGAGTGGTTAGCAAAGCATATAGGATCTTGGGCTTCATAAACAGAGGCATTGAGTACAAAAGCAGGGAAGTTATGCAGAACGTTTATAAAGCTCTGCTTTGGCCCCAGCTAGACTATTGCATTCCGCCTGGTCACCACACTGTAAGAAAGATGTGAAGGTCCTTGAGAGGATACAGAGGAGATTTCCCAAAATGGTTCCAGGGATGGGGCAATTTTATTCACAAGGCTACGTTGGAAATGCTGAGATTGTTCTCCTTGGAGCAAAGGGGATTGAGGGGAGATTTGATAGAGGTGTACAAGAGTGTGATGGGTTTAAGTAGACAAGGAAAAACTCTCCCCGTTAGCTGATTGTACAAAGGACTAGGGGACACAGATTTAGGATTTTGGGCAATGGATGTGGGGGAATGTGAGGAAGAACCTCTTTACTCATTGAGCTAATGACCTGGAACTCGCTGCCCACAAAGGTAGTAGAAGTGGAAACAATCAGTTATTTCTAAACAAAATTTAATGAACATTTGAAGGAAATAAACTTGCAGGGATTGAGCGCGAGAGTGGGACTGACTGGGTTGTTCCATGGGGAGCCAACATGGACTTGAAGAGCTGAATGGTCTCCTTCTGTGCCGAAAATGACTCGAAAGGAAATGATTTCACTTGCATCTTGCCACAAGACCAGACCTCTAGGGCTCTGGAACTATCCTCACACATTTATTTTAAACGTTGCAGGCTCTTTCGGCTGTTAAGTTCTCAAAATTCCCTCCTTCTGTGGTGCAAGTAACAAGGGCTGCTAGGCATCCCTGACATCAGGCGTTGCTAAGGATGGAACTAAGGGTAAACGTATAATTTAAATTGCATCATAATATATGCTGGCCATTTTGTGGGTGGTCTTTTAATAGGTCCGCCTCTGAAAGTGCCAGGAGTTCCAACTAGGTTGAAAAGTATTGGGAGCATGCTGGACTAGAGATCCATCCCACATTATACATCCACCCCTAACCTCAAAGCCCCATGACAGGTCAGCTCCCCATGGCACCATTTCATGGCCAGAGTCTTCAGACCATGTGTTCAGCACATTTATCCTAAATCCTGGGAAGAACGAGTTAACTTTTATTTTGTGTCTTCATACATCTTCAGGAACGTCTTAAAGTAAACTACAGCCAATCGGCCAATTTTGTTTAACAACAACAGCTTGCATTTATAGGGCCACCTTAATGTAGAAATAAATCTCCCATGGCCCTTCACAAAAATGTAATCTGACAACAACTGAGAGCCAGTAGAGATTGAGATATTGGGTGTAATCTCCGTTGTTACATAAGCAAACATGAAGCCTGATTTGTACACAGCAGTAAATAAGGGAATGATCGGATGATCTATTTGGTAGTGTTGGCTGAGGGATGTCAGCCAGGATATTGGGAAAATCCTGCTTTTCTTCAGGGATGTCCAAGAAATCTTCAATCCTGAGCAAGCAGGTGAGGCCTCGGTTCAAAACCTGAAGGATCTTTCGGACAATGCTGCAGCCCTTTGTTTCTGCAGTAGATCATGTGGTTATGGTCTTGTGTACAGTGTGAAATCCAGAACATCTTGCCTTTCCTCACATTACAATCAACTGAATCAAATGGCGCATCACCCTGGCTGAGAGTGTTAATACAGTGTGATATATTTGTGTGGGATGGAGTGGAATGGAGAGAACTTAAGACAATTGGCAAAATAATAGATGGAATTAAAAAAAAAACAAAGCTTATATAACAGACAAGCTTTGTGTGGGTGTGATTGTGGGTATGACATAATTTCTTTAGAATTGAATGGGAAGGAAAACATGTCAGTTTAGGATTGAATTCAATAAAAACCCACAATTATCAGTTGATGTAGAATAATTTGTTTTTAACAACATCTCAGTGATTCTTAATCTCACGTGAGAATGTGAAATGTTTGTCACCAGGAAAGAAACAATTACACTTAAAATAATTGACAGTGATAATAAATTAACAGAGTAGACCGAAGGACGTCATCTCAAGAAAGTCTATTGAATGGTCTGACTAGTAAATAAATTTGCCTCGTAATACACAGAAATACTCCAGACTTTACTTTTTATTTCTTTCCACCAAGTAACTAAAACATTTGGGTTTTGAAGTTCAAAACCTGTGGTAGAACATGGGAATGTAGGCCCCAAATGTCCACGCGTAAAGTGACACGCGATGATGTCAGGCCAGTGTCCTGATGTCACCGAGCGCCATTGTGATATCTCATTGGGCGGGCATGCGATGATCTGTGCTGTGCGCCCGCCATTAATTAACGGGCCACTTAAGGCCCTTGACTCACCAATCGACACTGATTTTTCAGCACCCGTGTGATCTTCAGGCAGGCGGGTAGGAGACATTTGTATAAACCTCATCCACGGGTGGGATTAGAGCGCTCAGTGGGGTCGTGAGTGTCTCTGTCAAATATTGATGTTTCAGAGTTACTGATACTTGCCTGTGTGATCTGCAATACTTCAAAACACATCCCAGATGCTTGGTCTGGACTCTTATCCTTCAGGTCAACGCTCTGCAGTGAGGAATCTTTTCTGGGCCTGCAGGTTTCAGGAAGCCTTCCCACTGGATGCACCTCCCCTGAGGAGGAAGGTTGGGCTAGAAGAGGAAGGAGGCCAGGAGTGAACATTCAGCCTCCAGGAGAGCCACCTTTGGGAGGCCAGGTGCAGGCACAAGGGGCACAGGGCCAAGAGGTTGTCCAAGGTGGAAGGGGCCACAGAAGACGCCAATATCCTGCTGCCAGGGTTTACAGGCAGCGAAGCAGCTACCTCAATATGTCTGAGGTGCAGTGCCGAAGGAGGCTTTGCCTCTCAAGGGAGACAGTCACCTCTATCTGTCAGATGATTGGCCCTGAGATCTCCCCTAACTGTGTGGGTGGACACCCCATGCCAGTGGCTCTGAAGCTCACAGTTGCCCTCAACTTCTATGCCTCTGGCTCCTTCCAGGGCTCGGTGGGTGATCTTTGTGGTGTCTCCCAATCAGCTGCCCACACTTGTGCCAAGCAGGTTACAGACGCTCTGTTCAGACGGGTATTGACCTTCATCCACTTCCGCTGGGACCAGGCCAGTCAGACACAGTGAGCCAGAGGCTTCGTGGCCATTGCTGGCTTCCCCCGTGTCCAGGGTGCTATAGACTGTACAAATGTGGCCATCAAGGTACCAGCAGGTGAGCCCGGTGCCTTCGTCAACAGGAAGAGCTTCCACTCCATGTACGTGCAGATAGTTTGTGATCACAGGATGCTGATTCTACAAGTCTGTGCAAGGTACCCAGGCAGTTCCCACGACGCCTACATCCTCAGACACTCCCAGGTGCCGGGGCTCTTCAGTGTTCCAGCCCGGCTGGATGGATGGCTGCTGGGTGACAAGGGCTATCCCCTCAGAAGGTGGCTCATGACGCCTCTCCACCATCCAAGAACAGAAGCTGAGCAGCGGTACAATAGGAGCCACGTCTCCACAAGGGCTGTGGTGGAGAGAGACATCAGTCTTCTCAAGATGCACTTCCGATGCCTGGACTGCTCAGGGGGCGCACTCCAGTACCCCCCAGATCGTGTCTCTGTGATAGTGGCTGCATGCTGCACTCTCCACAATCTTGCGCTGGAAAGGGGGGACACAGTGGACGATGAAGATGTAGACACAGTGTCTGCGGCTGCACACGATGAGTCCAGCAGTGAGTCCGAGGATGAGCACACACAGGGAAATGCTGAGGGGCTAAACGCTGACCCGGGCATACTCCAGGGAGGGAGGGACACCCGGGAGACTTTAATCCAATGAACCTTCAGCTAGCACACCACAGATGGACCTCCAGGACAAGCCTGGGCTGTAGGCTCCATACCCGATACCTAAATGCCAAACCTTCCAGGTTAGGTACAGTAACTAAGGGCCGTGTTAATAAAGCTGAGTGTCCCATAAAGCACTCCTAACACATGCAGAAGGAGGGAGGCAGCCTCAGCCATGGTCACATGTCTGAGTTTAATATCACAGGTTAAGAAACATATTGAAACAAAATGACAAGGGTGTTCTAATTCAGAACAAATCCTAAAGATCTCATCTCGGGTCAACACAAAATCACCAGTGAGAAACCCGTGGTGTGCCTAAGCTGCCTTATGTTTTACATTTTCGGGTGCTACGTCTTGGTGCTGCCCCCTCGCTGGGAGTGGGATCTGAGACAGCTGCTGACTCTGCTGTCCTGTTGGCCTCGATGACCTTGGCGGGCGTCCTCTGGCCCGTGGAGCCTGTGCTGGTCCCGCCTGGGAGGGAGTGACCAGTTCCACAGCTGGCACCTCCCCAGTGATCGCAGCCTCACCAGATGCTACAGTCACTGGGAGAGGAGCTGGTGCCCTCATCCGGAGCGCCCTGAGAGGTGCCCACAGAGACGACAGGCAGCTGCTGCACCAACGTGAGGTCACTTCGGACCTCCCTGCTCACCGTGTATGGATGGGCACCGAGCTGGGAAACTTGGTGCCCAGACCATCTCCCACACTGGCACTGACCAGCTGAGGTCACCACTCTCTCCATGGAGGATGCATGGCGCTCGGACATGTGGCTCATTGCTTCGGCGATGGTCCGCATAGACTCCTCCACCACAGAGACCACACCAAGCACAGCCTCATGTATCTCCCCCAGATGCTCATGCACACCCGGCCACATTTCCTGCTCCTACTCCATCACGGACGGCTCCAGAGTCACATCATCAGGCACCGACTGAGCATGTACCTGGTCCCCTGCTGTCCTCCGACTGCTGGCACCATGGGCACTCTCTGTCTCTGCCAGCTCCTCCAGTGACTGTGAAGTGCCCTCACCGCTGTGCCCCGGGACACTGGCTGATGTTCTAACTCCCACTGAGGTGCCAGTATCTGCGCTGGTGCCTGCCTGGCAGAGATGGTGTGACGCTGATTTGTCCGAGACTCCAGGGCCCTCAGGTGTGAGAGGGGGCCTCTGCTGCTCCTCCTCCCGGCCCTGCTCCACTGATGCTGAAAGGAAGAACAAGGACATTGGATCAGTTAACGTGGAGACAATGTCCATGTGTATCCCTGTCCCCCGGATCATTATGTGCTCATCCTTCCATAACCAATGGACAAGCCATGTTGCAAACTTCAATCACTGAACATTCAGCACTGCCATGGCTGTTGGGTGAACAATGGTGACCTCACTGCTGGGCATAAATACCTGCCCATGGCACCCCAGCCTCACTGACACCAGTGGACCTGGGCACATGACACCTCTCCAGATCCAGGACCTCCTGCCCGAAGCGGCTGAGAATGTCTAACTGCACCTGGTCACTGCCAGTCCTCACCCGCTCTGCAGCATTATGTACATTCTCCTCCTGAAAATGAGAGAGGAGCATTGATTAGTGTAAATTGTACCTGGATTCTCTTCACACACGGCCCACCCAGACCAGAGTGGGACATATCAGGGCTCCAGTGTCTCCTCACCCTGCAGCTGCCGAACACTCACACAAAGATGCTCGGCCTGTTCCCCTCCCCCACCCCCCACCTCCCTTGGCCACATGCTGCCTACATCACATTGGGCACCACACGGTCTATCCTTCCATAACAAGGAGGCACAAGCACGTGGAGCACAGAGGACAGCAGATCAATCAGTACCAACGCCACCTTGAAGCTCCCCTCCCAGCATCTCATCACCCTGACTTGGACATGTCCTGTTGTTCCAGCTCTGTGCCCAGGTGCAGCTCCTCCAGGCTGCCCCCAAAACAGTCATGTGGCTCTCAGTGTACCACATGCTGCGGGGGCACAACCCATCTCATCACCACCCTCTCAGGGTGACCTCGGCATGGGCAATATCTGCTGGCCCACCCAGCGAAGGACACAGGCCCTCAGTGATTCAACGCAGTCACTACACTCAGACTTGGGGCTGGGGGGGGTGGGAGGGTTGGTCACCAGGGGGTAAGCCGACTTGCTGAGTTAAGTGACCAATGCCAACATTGTCCTCACCCATCCTGAGTGCAACAAGTCATTGAAGCGCTTGTGACACTGGATCCAGGGGCACCGCACCAGGTCGCAGGAGCTCACCACCCCCGCCGCCTCCTCCCAGGCAGGTTTGGTCATGTGAGGGGGGCTCCTCCTCTTGTCCTGGGGAACCTGCACCTCCCCCCAGGGCTGTCACCTCCTGAGGAGGGCAGCAAGCCAGTCATCGGAATAATGAGGGGCACACTGGCTGCCCACCCTACCCTGCGACCAGGCCAGAGGGTGGGCCATCGGGGCAGGACAGGCCGGAGGGTAGGACAGGGGGACAGGCCAGGCCGGAGGGTAGGGCAGGCCGGAGGGTAGGGCAGGGGGACAGGCCGGAGGGTAGGACAGGCCAGAGGGTAGGGCAGGCCGGAGGGTAGGGCAGGGGGACAGGCCGGAGGGTAGGGCAGGGGGACAGGCCGGAGGGTAGGGCAGGGGGACAGGCCCGGCCGGAGGGTAGGGCAGGCCGGAGGGTAGGGCAGGGGGACAGGCCGGAGGGTAGGACAGGCCAGAGGGTAGGGCAGGCCGGAGGGTAGGGCAGGGGGACAGGCCGGAGGGTAGGGCAGGGGGACAGGCCTGGCCGGAGGGTAGGGCAGGGGGACAGGCCGGAGGGTAGGGCAGGGGGACAGGCCGGAGGGTAGGGCAGGGGGACAGGCTGGAGGGTAGGGCAGGGGGACAGGCTGGAGGGTAGGGCAGGAGGACAGGCCTGGCCGGAGGGTAGGGCAGGGGGACAGGCCGGAGGGTAGGGCAGGGGGACAGGCCTGGCCGGAGGGTAGGGCAGGGGGACAGGCCGGAGGGTAGGGCAGGCTGGAGGGTAGGGGAGGCCGGAGGGTAGGGGAGGCTGGAGGGTAGGGCAGGCTGGAGGGTAGGGCAGGCTGGAGGGTAGGGCAGGCTGGAGGGTAGGGGAGGCTGGAGGGTAGGGGAGGCTGGAGGGTAGGGCAGGCTGGAGGGTAGGGGAGGCTGGAGGGTAGGGGAGGCTGGAGGGTAGGGCAGGCTGGAGGGTAGGGCAGGCTGGAGGGTAGGGCAGCCTGGAGGGTAGGGCAGCCTGGAGGGTAGGGGAGGCTGGAGGGTAGGGCAGGCTGGAGGGTAGGGCAGGCTGGAGGGTAGGGCAGGGGGACAGGCCAGGCCGGAGGGTAGGTCATTTGTGAATTTGTGGGATTGAGGGGAATTTGGGAAAAGGAGACATAGCCTGAAAATTAGAGCCATACAATTTTAGGAGTGGTTTTAGAAAACACTTCTACACACAAATTGTGGCAGAAATTTGAAACTCTTCCTCAAACAGCAATTGATGCGAGTTCAATTCTACATCTGAGATTGATGGATTTTAAGGGATATGGACAGATGTGGATATATGGTGGAGTTAAATCACAGATCAGCCATCATCTCCTTGAATAGTAGAACAGGCTCAAGAGTTAAATGACCTCCTCCTGATCCCAGTTGTGTAAATACTGTGATTAGTTTTGCTTGTTCTTTGTAGACGTAAGTAATAGAACTGGAAGAAGCAGTTTGCTCTTACAGGTGAGCGTTACGTTAGCTTGAATTTGCTGTCAGAATTGTTCTTTTACATTGCCCCAGTAATTCGGAGCCTACGATTCTTGTGCCACTAACTGACTGCCCACTCCAGTGGCGAAGAGGCCTTCACTATTTTGAGGACCCGGCCTCATTTAAATTGGGCGGGCGAGCAAGACACCTACTCCTCCATGACCCACAAAAGGGATCCAACGTTTACCTCCAGTGGGCCTCGTGAGTTCAGTTGCCCTTGGAGTGTCAGAACCAGCAGGATAAATGGCAGCCAAAGTCCTATTTATGTCGTAGGATCCTGGTTTACATATAGTAAGAGGCCTATCTCCTGAAAGAGGCAGGCGCCCTGGACACCTGGTGATTGGTCCCTTTGAACTTGGAGCTGGTGCTAACAAGCTGGTAAGGTTTCCCACCCCATTTGAGGCCATTAACACCAGACACGGGCAATGAAAATCAACCCCAGGTGGCAGGTTTATGAACTGTCATTGTAACCTGACTACCTTCTGCCAGGGCTTAATCCATCGACCTCTGCCGTTCAGTAATGCTGGGATCATTTAAGTTGGTTATTTTGGTGTTCAGGATTTTGTGGTTTGAAGGTGGTTCCAGATAGCTCCTGTATGGTACACAGATCATAGCTTCCAAATTCCAGCTCTCAACAAGTATCGATTGTTGTAACTTCATCCGTATTACGAAAATTAATTTTAAAGTAGAATCCTCCCTTACAGGTTTAGAAAGATCGTAAGCAGATCCTTTGTCACCAGATGATGAATTTCACATTGAAAACACAAATGAGGTTAGGAAGGCTTTAATTTGGGGATCTAAAATGTACCTGGCCTCGACTGTTTTACAGTGTGGCATGTTGACCTGATGAGACAAGGCTGCTAGCAGTCACCCCAGGTACATCATGACCAATCCAGTTATATTGTTGGCCTGCTCCGACAGTGCTCTGACCTTGCTGTTTATACACAGGATGAAATTCAGAACGCTGCAACCAAAAAAGGCCACCTTGTGTAGTCTGTTCGTCCGGAGCTAGATCAGAATTGCTCCTGGCAATTTTATATTTGCAGTTGTGGAGCTGCCACATTGGGAGTGTGGTGTAGAAACCTCTTCCTGAGGTGGTCCATGGATCCTCAGGCCTCGTCTATATTATAGTACTGCTTTCAAACTAGCACTTATTGGCAGGGCTATAACGTAACTGAGGTTTGTGTGGGAACCATAGATATTGAGTCTTTTCTTTCCTTGTGGTATAATATAGGAACCCTTGTGGTATAACATAGGAACAAGGGTAGGTCATTCACTCCCTTGGGTTTGTTCCCCTTTTCAAATCGCTCAAGGCTGATCTGTATCTTAACTTCACCTACATTCTTTACTTCTGCAACCCTTAATACACTTGCCAAGTCTTAATCGGTGTGCACAGTGTGTTAACCTCCTAGATTTCTGTTGAAGGGTCACGAGGACTCGAAACGTCAACTCTGCTCTTCTCCACCGATGCTGCCAGACCTGCTGAGTTTTTCCAGGTATTTTTGTTTTTGTTTTTGTTTTGGATTTCCAGCATCAGCAGTTCTTTGCTTTTATCCCTGCTATCAGTTCGCCCTTCCTTGCATTGTTAAAGTTGGTGAGTCACAGGATGGCATCATTGGGATCTAAGGAACACGTTAAATAACTGCTACCTTGGCTATAGATGATAAAGATTGCCATTTAGACAGCAAGAATATATTTAAACAAGCATAAGATCTCCTGCCATAAAAGTGTACCACACTAGGAAGGGCTTTCACCCTTCATTGCAACCATGCATGACATGAGATTCTTAAAGAGGAGGCAGTGCTCCTGTCTCATGGAAATACATGTTTATGTGTGGGTGTTGAATGAATTACGTTCTATTTTATTTCAGGCTTGCCTATTGCAATGTACTACTTGCCGACTTCTCATTCTCCACCTTCAGAAACATCAGCTCATCTAAACGTCTGCTGCCCTATCTTATCCTGCTCTTTTTAGCTTCCCCTCTCCCATTGTCTCCAATTTAAAATACTAGTATTTAAATCCCTTTTTGTTGTTCCTCCTCCCTACCTCTGTAACCTCCTCCAGCACTAAAATCCCACTCTTGATTTCTCCATCCCTCTGACTCTAGCTTCCTTTGCATTCCCCCTCCTTTCACCCAGCATTGGCGGCCTAGGTTGCTAGCCTGCCTAAGAACATAAGAAATAGGAGCAGGAGTGGGCCATTCAGCCCTTTGAGCCTGCTCCACCATTCAGTGAGATCTTGGCTGATCTTCTACTTCAACTCATCTCAGTCCTGAATGGCCTCACCTTATTCTGAGACTGTGTCCTCTGGTTCTAGACCTCCCCCTAGCCAGGGGAAATATACTTTGGAATTCTTTCCCCAAAATCCTCTGCCTCTCCACTTCTCTCTGCTTCTTTACGACCCTTCTTAAGATCCACTTTCTTTGACCAGGTTTTTTGGCCACCTCTTCTGGTAGCTCCTCATTTGGCTTGGTGCCAGTTTTTATTGACAAGCCTGTGAGGCACTTTGTAATGTTTATCGACATTTAAGATGCTGATTACACATCAAAAACAAAAATACCTGGAAAAACTCAGCAGGTCTGAAAGCATCTGCGGTGAGGGACACAGTTAACATTTCGAGTCCGTATGACTCTTCACCAGAACTAAGTAAAAATAGAAGAGAGTGAAATAGAAGCTGGTTTAAGGGGGGGGGGGTGGGACAGGTAGAGCTGGATAGAGGGCCAGTGATTGGTGGAGATAACCAAAAGATGTCACAGACAAAAGGACAAAGAGGTGTTGGTGGTGATATTATCTAAAGGAATGTGCTAATGGTGACATTAAGGGTAGAAAGCAGGACAAGCAAGGTACAGATAGCCCTAGTGGGGGTGGGGTGGGGGGAAGGTACAGATAGCCCTAGTGGGGGTGGGGTGAAGGTACAGATAGCCCTAGTGGGGGTGGGTGGGGTGAAGGTACAGATAGCCCTAGTGGGGGTGGGGTGAAGGTACAGATAGCCCTAGTGGGGTGGGGGTGGGGTGAAGGTACAGATAGCCCTAGTGGGGGGTGGGGTGAAGGTACAGATAGCCCTAGTGGGGGTGGGGTGGGGGTGAAGGTACAGATAGCCCTAGTGGGGTGGGGGTGGGGTGAAGGTACAGATAGCCCTAGTCGGGGTGGGGTGGGGGTGAACGTACATAGAGCCCTAGTGGGGGTGGGGTGAAGGTACAGATAGCCCTAGTGGGGGTGGGGTGGGGTGAAGGTACAGATAGCCCTAGTGGGGGTGGGGTGGGGGTGAAGGGATCGAAATAGGCTAAAAGTTAGAGATAAAACAATGGATGAAAACACATTTAAAAATAATGGAAATAGATGAAATAGGTGAAGGTACAGAGAGCCCTAGTGGGGGTGGGGTGGGGTGAAGGTACAGAGACCCCTAGTTGGGGTGGGGTGAAGGTACAGATAGCCCTAGTGGGGGTGGGGTGAAGGTACAGATAGCCCTAGTGGGGGTGGGTTGGGGTGAAGGTACAGATAGCCCTAGTGGGGGTGGGGTGGGGTGAAGGTACAGATAGCCCTAGTGGGGGTGGGTTGGGGTGAAGGTACAGATAGCCCTAGTGGGGGTGGGGTGGGGTGAAGGTACAGATAGCCCTAGTGGGGGTGGGGTGGGGGGAAGGGATCGAAATAGGCTAAAAGTTAGAGATAAAACAATGGATGAAAACATATTTAAAAATAATGGAAATAGATGAGAAAAGGAAAACACACATCCGCATGTTGCTGTTGTGGGAATATAAGGTGCGAGTTGAAGAATTATAATAAGGTAAATTTTGAAGGACGGTTTCCACTCATCAGTGCAGGAGAGCACAAATTTAAGACAATCACAAAAAGGATTAGAGTGGAGGTTTGAAAAGCTCTTTTTTAAAGGGTTAGAGTGTGGAATGCTCTGCCTCACATGGTTGTGGGAACAAGGCTGTGGATATTTTTGATAGCAAAGTTTGGTTAAAAATGGGAGTAAGCAGGGGAGTGGGACTCTGCAGAGCTGGGGGAAAACACTGGCATTGACTGGATGTGGATCGTGGCGTGTCTGCTGCATTATGTTGTGAGATTCTGAATGATATTATGGTATATCCCAAACATGCACTTAGAAAATGCATAAGGATATCGCTGTAATGTATCATTAGTGTTACTTGCAGCTTCTGGAAAAAAAGTCTTTTTGTTATACAAAAATAGTCTTCCAACATAATGGAATTACATAAAACTGTGTTTTTGTGGAAGCTGTTTATCCCTTTGGATTGGAAATAAAGGAGACTGGAGTTAAATGGAACACAGCTTCCTTAAAGCATGCATTATTGGCTTACACCCTGAATTAAAAGGACCAACAGTAAAGTGGCTCCAAGCAACTGAGTTCTGAGTTAGCTTGGCTTTAAGTAAAAAATATGCCATGGATTAGCTGTAGAAAAACAAATTTTGATGATGAACTAAACCTCTGTACATCTGCCTGTCTGCCTCAGGAATTACAGCTCCTAATTAAATGTTCATACAGATTACCACTCAGGGAAAGCACAATGCTCTCACATGTTTTTATTGTGTTTCATTATTGTAATGTTTGTGCTACATATGTTGTGTTGCAAGAAAGAAAGACTTGCTTTTATAAAACACTTTTCATGATCTTAGGGCATCTCAGAGTGCTCTGCAGCTAATGATGTGCCTAGAAGATAAAGCAGTCACTGTTTTACCTAGAAAAACGACAGCCAATTTGCGTAAAGCAAGGCACTTCAAACAGCAACAGTAACAATGACCAGATCACCTGTTTTTAAGTGATGGTGACTGAAGAATAAATATTACCCAGGACACCAGGGAGAACTGTTCAAAAGAGTGTCATGCAATCTCTTTTCTTCCAACCTGAGAAGGAAGATGGAACTGTGGTTTAATGCCTCATCCAAAATATAGTGCATCATACAGTGCAGCACTCCCTCAGTACTGCACTGGAGTATGAGCCTGGATTATTTGAGTGCCCGGAGCAGAACGTGAACTGAAAACCCTTCAAACTCAGAAACAGGAGTGCGACCAATGGAGCTACAACTAATACCGTTGGTTCACAGAATGGTTACAGTACAGAAGGAGGCCATTCCACTCATCATGTCTGTTCTGTTATGTGTTGTGTGGGAGGATCGTTCTGAGCCCAGTGTCTGCAAAATAAACCACACAATTTGTGTTTGTTTGGAATATGCACCAGGATTTTGAAGTTTTTATCTGATTTATTTTAGCCAGCTTTCCCCCCTTTGCTGCAGAAGGAACAGCCACTCTGCTGGAGTCCAGTTCCACTGGTGTCTCGTGGATGACCATTTCTAACCTTACAAAGGCAACATGGCAATAATTGGCTGTTTGACTGTGAAGTGTACCATCTTTTACCCAATCTGCACACTCATTCCTGCAGGAATGCTTTGCTTTTCCCCTTCTAGTTCTGGGTCCTGAGTCCCATTGTAGCACTCCAACAGCTTATATCAGCTAACACAGCACTGACTATCGGATCAGACCTGGGACTGTGCTATGCTGTCTGCTTTGGTTCCACTTTGAATGAGCCTATTTTTCAAACCAAGATAATATCTAGTGTGTGCAAACAAAATGTACCACACTGTAACCGATCGCAGCTGATGACCCTTGGATCAAATTGTCCAATGCACAAAAAATTAGCAGCTTGCTCAGAATTCTGGTGGCCAATCACAGGAGCCAATATGATTCATAAATCAAATCAATATTTTCATAACTGACAGCAAAAAAGGTTGATTTTGGCCTGTTTGTTTCATCATATGGAGTCAGTCAGAAATGTAACACGTGTCCTATCATTTGCTGTCACTTAATTCCTGGGTTCTCAAAACTAAACACAGTTCGGAACATTTGGCATCTGAAAATACAGGTTCAGGAGCCAAGTTTCTATTAAAAGTTTTGCTGAGTTATAGTAAGTAAAATATTATTGTGAGAACAAGAGAGAACTGAATTCACCTAAATTTAAACAGCAATTTTGAAATGAAGAAGAGGACCTTGAGATCTGTTCATAGATGGTTCGGTATTAAACATCAGTTGGCTTCAGTAAAAGATGAGGTGCAATTGGCTTTCAGATGAAGAATAAGCAGTGACGATTCTTGTACACTAAAACAAATGAAGCATTTTAAAAAGATAGCAACAAATGCTGAAAATGCCACTGGCCAAAAGCTTTGAAAAGATGAAGCAATGTGAATGTTCTTGGATGAGTTTCTTCTTCGGAATTGAAATGGAAATGCTCTTACTAAAGATTGACCAAGAAACCAGGGTTTGTGAACCTGTGCTGAATGTTGATATATGTTGAACAAACAGCTGTTAAAGACCAGCATGCTTCAGCTGAAGACTTTTTGTTCCAACACATTTCCTTATGTTCACAGCTTGCCAACAATGCTGTAAAAAAAGAAATGGTCTCCTATGAATGGTCTCCTGTGACTATATACTCTGTCCTGAGGTACTGTAGTCCAGATCAAATGGATAACCTGGGGAACATAGAGATCAACTACAAGAGCACGCATGAGATGCCTGTGACATTATCATATCAGGCAGTGAAAATGTAGCATACTATTGAACTACACATTTATTCACAAAACAAGTGACATACAGAGGCAGAAACAATACCAAGATATTGTGCAGTGCAATTGTCAAATTTATATTAATTACAAACTGGGTGTCTGTTTTAAAAAGACAGCTTCATATCACCTGAACAGCAAGTTGTTGTAAACACACGTTATTGATGGTATGTGTGTTAGGATATTCGTTAAGAGCTCTGATCCTCCCACTTTGACTTGTTGAGGTGCAGATTATAATGCAGAACACCATGAGAAGGCCCCTGGATTATAAGGATAGATTTTCCTTTGAATGTCAAACAATTCTTTTCGTGACTCATGGAATCAGATAGTAACAAATTTGGCACATTAACAAGCCAAGATTTAATGACTTGGAGCTACTAATATTGCCTCCTGAAATTATAAAATGCACCCTTCATGGTGGAATGAAATACTGGGGGTGATTCTGGCTTGGGGTAATACTCAGTCAGCTGGCCTTTATGCTTCTCTCTCAATCATTGTAAAGGTGGCTGATTCAATAGCACCATCTCCTGCTTTACACTACCCTAGGTCAAAATTGCCCCAAAAGGCTCCAGAGAGCCCCACATGAGTGCGAAGCAGCTACCTCAATATGTCTGAGGTGCAGTGCTGAAGGAGGCTCCATCTCTCAAGGGAAACAGTGACCTATATCTGTCAGATGATTGGCCCTGAGATCTCCCCTAACTGTGTGGGTGGACACCCCATGCCAGCGGAATACACAGGAATACACAAGGAATGGGAGGACCGTGGAAAGTAAGGAGGATCAGAGGGACCTTGCTGTGCATGTCAACAGGCCCGTGAAGGTAGCGGGACAGGTACACAAGGTGTTTAAGAAGGTAAATGCCATACTTACCTTTGTTAGCCAAGAAATAGAATGTAGGAACAGGGAGGTTGTGTTGTAAGTGCAGAAAACGCTGTCGAGGCCAGAGCTATAGTTCTGCAGTTGTGATCAGCCCTTCAGGGGACAGGTGTGATTGGAGTGGAGAGAGTGCAGAGGTCGCTGACCAGGGTGCATGCTGGTCTGGAGAGCTGGAGTTATGAGGACACATAGCATAGACTGGGGATATTTCCCCTGGAGGAGAGGAGACTGAGGGGGGGACATGATTGAGCTTTATAACATTATGAGGGGCATAGATAGGGTGGACAGAAAGGAACTTTTCCCCTTGGCAGAGGGATGACTAACCTGGTGGCATTTATTTAAGGTAAGGGGCATGAGGTTGACAGGGAGGAACTTTTGTACAGAGTAATGTGGGACGCACTGGCTGAAAGGGTGGTGGAAGCTGAAACCCTCCTAACACGTAAGAAGTATTTGGATGTGCAGTTGTGATGTCATGACGTACAAGGCCATGGGGATAGTGGTCAGAAATGGGATAAGGTGACTTTGGAAGGTGCTGGACACGCGCATCTTCGAAGGGCCGAGGAACCTTTGCCTATGACCCACACGTCTGACTCTATCAGTCTGTGAATGAGCAATGTTGCTGCATCGATTCCAATAATCAGCAGTGCTTTGGATGGTGGGGAGACTGGGTGGATGGGACTGTGGACCTCAAATACCTGGCCACTTCACCCCAGCCTCACCCACACCTGTGGACCTGGGTACATGGTGGGTTCAAGCTCCAGGCCCTCCTGCTGGAAACCGGCCAATATCAGCAACTGGGCCCAGCAGCCTCCAGTCCGCAAACGCTCATATGCATTATGTGCAATTTTCTCCTGCAAAACAGAGACGACCATTCATTGGAGCTAATCACACATGTACTCTGCACGCACAAACTGCACCCCAACCACAGTGGCCCATCTGAGACCTCCAGCGGCTCCTGTCCACACTACTGCAAAAATATAGTACAGCTGCTCCCAACATCCCCTCAGACTGCTACAACGGCCACCTCGGATACATTCTGCATCCAACACTTTCGGAAACACACAGTCTTAGCACCCATGGCAAGGAGGCACAACTCGGTGCAGCGCCGAGGGCACCAGATGGTTCTTGGCCACGACACCTTGATGTTCCCCTTCCCCATCTCATCACTGTGAGCAGGGATGTGTTGGAGATCTGAGTATGTGCCGAGCTGCATCTCCTGCAGGTTCCCCCCAGACTAGTCATGTGCGGCTAAGACCAGCACATGGTTCGGGGGAGAACCCATCTCCTCATAAACCACTCAGGCTGATGTAAGCATGGGCACTATCTGTTTACCCATCCAGCATGTGACCAATGCCCAACAGGAGTCGATGCAGTCACGACAGTGAGACTTGGGGGGGGTGGGGGATGGGGGTGGATAAGGCCACTTGCTGGGTTAAATGCCCAACACCAACATGGTCCTCACGCTTCCAGAGTGCGACAAATTGTTGAAGTGCTCGCGGCACTGGATCCAGGGGCGCCACATCACAGGAGCTCACCACCTCTGCTACCTCCTTGCAGGCACGTTTGGTCATGGTGGGGTGGGGGGGGGGGGGGAGGTGGGGGGGGGGGGGGGGGTGGTTGGGGGGCTCCTCCTCCTGTCCTGAGGAAACAGCACCTCCCACCATGTGCCCACCCCCTCGACAAGGGCAGCAAGGCAGGCATCAGAAAAGCAAGGGGCACATTGGCCCCCATCTGGCCTTCCCTGTTCCTGGAGCTGACTCCGTATCCTGCCCTGCTCCTGGACCACACGCTGTATCCTGACCCACACCCTGTATCCTGCCCTGTATCCTGACCCACACCCTGTATCCTGACCCACACCCTGTATCCTGCCCTGTATCCTGACCCACACCCTGTATCCTGCCCTGTTCCTGGCCCACACCCTGTATCCTGCCCTGTATCCTGACCCACACCCTGTATCCTACCCTGTTCCTGACTCACACACCCTGTATCCAGACCCACACCCTGTATCCTGCCCTGTTCCTGACCCACACCCTGTATCCTGACCCACACCCTGTATCCTGCCCTGTTCCTAACCCACACCCTGTATCCTGCCCTGTTCCTGACCCACACCCTGTATCCTGACCCACACCCTGTATCCTGCCCTGTTCCTGACCCACACCCTGTATCCTGCCCTGTTCCTGACCCACGCCCTGTATCCTGACCCACACCCTGTATCCTGCCCTGTTCCTGACCCACACCCTGTATCCTGACCCACACCCTGTATCCTGACCCACACCCTGTATACTGCCCAACACCCTGTATCCTGACCCACAACCTGTATCCTACCCTGCTCCTGACCCACACCCTGTATCCTGACCCACACCCTGTATCCTGACCCACACCCTGTATCCTGCCCTGTTCCTGACCCACACCCTGTATCCTGACCCACACCCTGTATCCTGCCCTGTTCCTGACCCACACCCTGTATCCTGCCCTGTTCCTGACTAATACACCCTGTATCCTGACCCAAACCCTGTATCCTGCCCTGTTCCTGACCCACACCCTGTATCCTGACCCACACCCTGTATCCTGCCCTGTTCCTAAACCACACCCTGTATCCTGCCCTGTTCCTAAACCACACCCTGTATCCTGCCCTGTTCCTGACCCACACCCTGTATCCTGACCCACACCCTGTATCCTGCCCTGTTCCTGACCCACACCCTGTATCCTGCCCTGTTCCTGACCCTCACCCTGTATCCTGACCCACACCCTGTATCCTGCGCTGTTCCTGACCCACACCCTGTATCCTGACCCACACCCTGTATCCTGACCCACACCCTGTATATTGACCCACACCCTGTATCCTGACCCACAACCTGTATCCTACCCTGCTCCTGACCCACACCCTGTATCCTGACCCACACCCTGTATCCTGACCCACACCCTGTATCCTGCCGTGTTCCTGACCCACACCCTGTATCCTGACCCACACCCTGTATCCTGCCCTGTTCCTGACCCACACCCTGTATCCTGCCCTGTTCCTGACTAACACACCCTGTATCCTGACCCACACCCTGTATCCTGCCCTGTTCCTGACCCACACCCTGTATCCTGACCCACACCCTGTATCCTGCCCTGTTCCTAAACCACACCCTGTATCCTGCCCTGTTCCTAAACCACACCCTGTATCCTGCCCTGTTCCTGACCCACACCCTGTATCCTGACCCACACCCTGTATCCTGCCCTGTTCCTGACCCACACCCTGTATCCTGCCCTGTTCCTGACCCACACCCTGTATCCTGACCCACACTCTGTATCCTGCGCTGTTCCTGACCCACACCCTGTATCCTGACCCACACCCTGTATCCTGACACACACCCTGTATATTGACCCACACCCTGTATCCTGACCCACAACCTGTATCCTGCCCTGCTCCTGACCCACACCCTGTATCCTGACCCACACCCTGTATCCTGACCCAAACCCTGTATCCTGCCCTGTTCCTGACCCACACCCTGTATCCTGACCCACACCCTGTATCCTGCCCTGTTCCTGACCCACACCCTGTATCCTGACCCACACCCTGTATCCTGCCCTGTATCCTGACCCACACCCTGTATCCTGCCCTGTTCCTGACCCAAACCCTGTATCCTGCCCTGTATCCTGACCCACACCCTGTATCCTGCCCTGTTCCTTACCCACCCCCTGTATCCTGACCCACACTCTGTATCCTGCCCTGTTCCTGACCCACACCCTGTATCCTGACCCAGACCCTGTATCCTGCCCCACACACTGTATCCTGCCCTGTTCCTGACACACACCCTGTATCCTGACCCACACCCTGTATCAGGCCCTGTTCCTGACCCACACCCTGTATCCTGACCCACACCCTGTATCCTGCCCTGTTCCTGGCCCACACCCTGTACCCTGACACACACCCTGTATCCTGCCCTGTTCCTGACCCACACCCTGTATCCTGTCCTGGTCCTGACCCACACCCTGTATCCTGACCCACACCCTGTATCCTGCCCTGTTCCTGGCCCACACCCTGTATCCGGACCCACACCCTGTATCCTGCCCTGTTCCGGACCCACACACTGTATCCTGTCCTGTTCCTGACCCACACCCTGTATCCTGCCCTGTTCCTGACACCCACCCTGTATCCTGACCCACACCCTGTATCCTGACCCACACCCTGTATCCTGCCCTGTTCCTCACCCACACCCTGTATCCTGCCCTGTTCCTGACACCCACCCTGTATCCTGACCCACACCCTGTATCCTGCCTTTTCCTGGCCCACACCCTGCATCCGTCCCTGTTCCTATCCCACACTCTGTATCCTGACCCACACCCTGTATCCTGCCCTGTATCCTGACCCACACCCTGTATCCTGCCCTATTCCTCACCCACACCCTGTATCCTGACCCACACCCTGTATCCTGCCCTGTTCCTGACCCACACCGTGTATCCTGACCCACACCCTGTATCCTGCCCTGTATCCTGACCCACACCCTGTATCCTGCCCTATTCCTCACCCACACCCTGTATCCTGACCCACACCCTGTATCCTCACCTGTTCCTGACCCACACCCTGTATCCTGACCCACACCCTGTATCCCGCCCTTTTCCTGACCCACACCCTGTATCCTGACCCACACTCTGTATCCTGCCCTGTTCCTGACCCACACCCTGTATCCTGCCCTGTTCATGATCCACACCGTGTATCCTGCCCTATTCCTGACCCACACCCTGTATCCTGACCCACACCCTGTATTCTGACCCACACCCTGTATCCTGCCCTGTTCCTGACCCGCACCCTGTATCCTGCCCTGTATCCAGACCCACACCCTGTATCCTGCCCTGCTCCTGACCCACAACCTGTATCCTGACCCACACCCTATAACCTGCCCTGTTCCTGACCCACACACTGTATCCGGACCCACACCCTGAAATTAACCTGTTTCTGACCCACACATGGTATCCTAACCCACACCCTATATCCTGCCCTGTTCCTGACCCACACCCTGTATCCAGCCCTGTTACTGACCCACACCCTGTATCCTGCCCCACACCCTGTATCCTGACCCACACCCTGTATCCTGTCCCACCCCCTGTATCCTGCCCTGTTCCTGACCCACACCCTGTATCCTGACCCACACCCTGTATACTGACCCACACCCGGTATCCTGCCCTGTTCCTCAGCCAAACCCTGTAACCTGACCCACACCCTGTATCCTGACCCACACCCTGTATCCTAGCCTGTATCCTGACCCAAACCCTGTACCCTGCCCTGTATCCTGACCCACACCCTGTATCCTGCCCTGTTCCTGACCCACACACTGTATCCTGACCCACACCCTGTACCCTGCCCTGTTCCTGACGCAAACCCTGTATCCTGACCCACACCCTGTATCCTGCCCTGTTCCTGACCCACACCCTGTATCCTGACCCACAACCTGTATCCTGCCCTGTTCCTGACCCACACCCTGCATCCTGCCCTGTTCCTGACCCACTTCCTGTATCCTGACCCACACCCTGTATCCTGCCCTGTTCCTGACCCACACCCTGTATCTTGAACCACACCATGTATCCTGACTCATACCCTGTATCCTGCCCTATATCCTGACCCACACCCTGTATCCTGCCCTGTTCCTGACCCACACCCTGTATCCTGCCCTGTTCCTGACCCACACCCTGTATCCTGCTCTGCCCCAGGCCCACACCCTGTATCCTGAAACACTCTGTGTCCTGTCCTGTTCAATTCCCACACCCTGTATCCTGACCCACACCCTGTATCCTGCCCTGTTCCTGACCCACACCCTGTATCCTGACCCATACCCTGTTCCTGACCCCCACCCTGTATCCTGACCCACACCCTGTATCCTGCCCCACACCCTGTATCCTGCCCTGTTCCTGACCCACACCCTGTATCCTGCCCTGTTCCTCACCCACACCCTGTATCCTGCTCTGCCCCAGGCCCACACCCTGTATCCTGAAACACACTGTGTCCTGTCCTGTTCCTGACCCACACCCTGTATCCTGACCCACACCCTGTATCCTGCCCTGTTCCTGACCCACACCCTGTATCCTGACCCATACCCTGTTCCTGACCCCCACCCTGTATCCTGACCCACACCCTGTATCCTGCCCCACACCCTGTATCCTGCCCTGTTCCTCTCCCACACCCTGTATCCTGACCCTCACCCTGTATCCTGCCCTGTATCCTCACCCACACCCTGTATCCTGACCCACACCCTGTATCCTGACCCACACCCTATATCCCGCCCTTTTCCTGACCCACACCATGTATCCTGACCCTCACCCTGTATCCTGACCCACACCCTGTATCCTGTCCTGTTCCAGACCCACACCTTGTATCCTGCCCTGTTCCTGACCCACACACTGTATCCTGACCCACACCCTGTTTCCTGACCCACACCCTGTATCCTGCCCTGCTCCTGACCCACACCCTGTATCCTGACCCACACCCTGTATCCTGACCCACACCCTGTATCCTGCCCTGTTCCTGACCCACACCCTGTATCCTGCCCCACACCCTGTATCCTGACGCACTCCCTGTATCCTGCCCTGTTCCTGACCCACACCCTGTATCCTGCCCTGATCCTGACCCACTCCCTGTATCGTGACCCAAACCGTGTATCCTGACCCACACCCTGTATCCTGCCCTGTTCCTGACCCACACCCTGTATCCTGCCCCACACCCTGTATCCTGCCCTGTTCCTGATCCACACCCTGTATCCTGACCCACACCCTGTATCCTGCCCTGTATCCTGACACACACCCTGTGTCCTGCCCTGTTCCTGACCCACACCCTCTATCCTGACCCACACCCTGTATCCTGCCTTGTATCCTGACCCAACCCTGTATTCTGCCCTGTTCCTGATCCACACCCTGTATCCTGACCCACACCCTGTATCCTGACCCACACCCTGTATCCTGCCCTGTTCCTGTCAAACACCCTGTATCCTGACCCACACCCTTTATCCTGCCCTGTACCTGACCCACACCCTGTATCCTGTTCCACACCCTGTGTCCTGACCCACACCCTGTATCCTGCCCTGTTCCTCACCCACACCCTGTATCCTGACCCACACCCTGTATCCTGACCCACACCCTCTATCCTGCCCTGTTCCTGACCTACACCCTATATCCTGACCCACACCCTGTATCCTGTCCTGTTCCTGACCCACACCCTGTATCCTGACCCACACCCCGTATCCTGCCTGTTCCTGACCCACACCCTGTATCCTGCCCTGTTCCTGACCCACACCCTGTATCCTGCCCTGTTCCTGTCCCACATCCTGTATCCTGCCCTGTTCCTGACCCATACCCTGTATCCTGCCCTGTTCCTGACCCACACCCTGTATCCTGCCCTGTTTCCTGACCTACACCCTATATCCTGACCCACACCCTATATCCTGACCCACACCCTGTATCCTGCCCTGTTCCTTACCCACACCCTGTATCCTGACCCATACCCTGTATCCTGCCCTGTATCCTGGCCCACACCCTGTATCCTGCCCTTTTCCTGACCCGCACCCTGTACACTGATCCACACCCTATATCCTGCCCTGTTCCTGACCCACACCCTGTATCCTGACCCACACCATGTATCCTGCCCTGTTGCTGACCGTCACCCTGTATCCTGCCCTGTACCTGACCAACACCCTGTATACTGACCCACACCCTGTATCCTGCCCTGTTCCTGACCCACACCCTGTATCCTGACCCACACCCTGTATTCTGCCCCGTTGCTGACCCGCACCCTGTATCCTGCCCTGTACCTGACCCACACCCTGTATCCTGACCGACACCCTGTATCCTGCCCTGTTCCTGAACCACACCCTGTATCCTGACCCACACCCTGTATCCTGCCCTGTATCCTGACCCAACCCTGTATCCTGCCCTGTTCCTGATCCACACCCTGTATCCTGACCCACACCCTGTATACTGACCCACACCCTGTATCCTGCCCTGTTCCTGTCACACACCCTGTATCCTGACCCACACCCTTTATCCTGCCTTGTACCTGACCCACACCCTCTATCCTGATCCACACCCTGTGTCCTGACCCACACCCTGTATCCTGCCCTGTTCCTCACCCACACCCTGTATCCTGACCCACACCCTGTTACCTGACCCACACCCTCTATCCTGCCCTGTTCCTGACCTACACCCTATATCCTGACCCACACTCTGTATCCTGTCCTGTTCCTGACCCACACCCTGTATCCTGCACCACACCCCGTATCCTGCCTGTTCCTGACCCACACCCTGTATCCTGCCCTGTTCCTGACCCACACCCTGTATCCTGCCCTGTTCCTGTCCCACATCCTGTATCCTGCCCTGTTTCCTGACCTACACCCTATATCCTGACCCACACCCTGTATCCTGACCCACACCCTGTATCCTGCCCTGTATCCAGACCCACACCCTGTATCCTGCCCTTTTCCTGACCCGCACCCTGTACACTCATCCGCACCCTGTATCCTGCCCTGTTCCTGACCCACACCCTGTATCCTGACCCACACCCTGTATCCTGCCCTGTTGCTGACCGACACTCTGTATCCTGCCCTGTACCTGACCAACACCCTGTATACTGACCCACACCCTGTATCCTGCCCTGTTCCTGACCCACACCCTGTATCCTGACCCACACCCTGTATCCTGCCCTGTTGCTGACCCACACCTTGTATCCTGCCCTGTACCTGACCCACACCCTGTATCCTGACCCACACCCTGTATCCTGCCCTGTTCCTGAACCACCCCCTGTATCCTGACCCACACCCTGTATCCTGCCCTGTTCCAGACCCACATGCTGTATCCTGACCCACACCCTATAGCCTTACCTGTATCCTGACACATGCCCTGTATCCTAACCTGTTCCTGACCCACACATTGTATCCTGCCCGGTTGTTGACCCACACCCTGTGTCCTGCCCTGTATCCTGACACACAAACTGTATCCTGACCCACACCCTGTATCCTGACACACACACCCTGTATCCTGGCCTGTTCCGTACCCACACCCTGTATCCTGACCCACACCCTGTATCCTGACCCACACCCTGTATCCTGGCCTGTTCCTGACCCACACCCTGTATCCTGACCCACACCCTGGATCCTGCCCTGTATCCTGACCCACACCCTGTATCCTGCCCTGCTTCTGACCCACACCCTGTATCCTGTCCCACACCCTGTATCCTGACTCACACCCTGTATCCAGCCCTGTTCCTGACCCACACCCTGTATCCTGCCGCACACCCTGTATCCTGCCCTGTTCCTGACCCACACCCTGTATCCTGACCCACACCCTGTATCCTGTTCTGTTCCAGACCCACACCCTGTATCCTGACCCACACCCTGTATCCTGCCCTGTTCCTGACCCACACACTGTATCCTGACCCACACACTGTATCCTGCCCTGTTTCTGTCCCACAAGCTGTTCCTGACGCTCTCCCTGTATCCTGACCCACACCCTGTATCCTGACCGACACCCTGTATCCTGGCCCACACACTGTATGCTGCCCTGTTCCTGACCCACACCCTGTGTCCTGACCCACACCCTGTATCCTGACCCACACCCTGTATCCTGCCCTGTTCCTGACCCACACCCTGTTTCCTGACCCACACCCTGTATCCTGACCTGTATCCTGACACACACCCTGTATCCTGCCCTGTTCCTGACCCACACCCTGTATCCTGACCTACACCGTGTATCCTGCCCTGTTCCTGACCCACACCCTGTGTCCTGCCCTGTTCCTGACCCACACCCTGTATCCTGACCCACACCCTGTATCCTGCCCTGTTTCCTGACCCACACCCTGTGTCCTGACCCACACCCTGTATCCTGCCCTGTTCCTGACCCACACCCTGTGTCCTGCCCTGTTCCTGACCCACACCCTGTATCCTGACCCACACACTGTATCCTGCCCTGTTTCCTGACCCACACCCTGTGTCCTGACCCACACCCTGTATCCTGACCCACACCTTGTATCCTGACCCACACCCTGTATCCTGCCCTTTATCCTGACCCACACCCTGTATCCTGACCCACACCCTGTATCCTGCCCTGTTCCTGACCCAAACCCTGTATCCTGACCCACACCCATTATCCTACCCTTTTCCTGACCAAAACCCTGTATCCTGACCCACACCCTGTATCCTGCCCTGTATCCTGAACCACACCCTGTATCCTGACGCACACAATGTATCCTGCCCTGTTCCTGACCTACACCCTGTATCCTGCCCTGCTCCTGACCCACACCCTGTATCCTGACGCAAACCCTGTATCCTGCCCTGTTCCTCACCCACACCCTGTATACTGACCCACACCCTATATCCTGCCCTGTTCCTGACCCACACCCTTTATCCTGTCCCACACCCTGTATCCTGCCCTGTTCCTGACCCACACCCTGTATCCTGACCTACACCCTGTATCCTGACCCACACGCTGTATCCTGCCCTTATCCTGACCCACACCCTGTATCCTGCCCTGTTCCTGACCCTCACCCTGTATCCTGCCCTGTTCCTGACCCACACCCTGTATCCTGACCCACACCCTCTATCCTGACCCACACCCTGTATCCTGCCCTATTCCTGACCCACACCCTGTATCCTGCCCTGTTCCTGACCCACACCCTGTATCCTGACCCACACCCTGTATCCTGCCCTGTTCCTGACCCACACCCTGTGTCCTGACCCTTAACCTGTATCCTGCCCTGTTCCTGACTCACACCCTGTATCCTGACCCACACCCAGTATCCTGACCCACACCCTGTATCCTGCACTATTCCTGACCCACACCCTGTATCCTGACCCACACCCTGTATAATGCCCTGTTCCTGACCCACACCCTGTATTCAGAGCCACACCCTGTATCCTGACCCACACCCTGTATCCTGCCCTGTTCCTGACACACTCCCTGTATCCTGACCCACACCCTGTATCCTGCCCTGTTCCTGACCCACACCCTGTATCCTGACCCACACCCTGTGTCCTGACCCACACCCTGTATCCTGACCCACACCCTGTGTCCTGACCCACACCCTGTATCCTGCCCTGTATCCTGACCCACACCCTGTATCCTGACCCACACCCTGTATCCTGCCCTGCTCCTGACCCACACCCTGTATCCTGACGCACACCCTGTATCCTGCCCTGTTCCTGACCCACACCCTGTATCCTGACCCACACCCTATATCCTGCCCTGTTCCTGACCCACACCCTCTATGCTGACCCTCACCCTGTATCCTTCCCTGTATCCTGACCCACACCCTGTATCCTGCCCTGTTCCTGACCCACACCCTGTATCCTAACTCACATCCTGTATCCTGACCCACACCCTGTATCCTGCCCTGTTCCTGACCCACACCCTGTATCCTGCCCTGTTCCTGACCCACACCCTGTATCCTGACCCACACCCTGTATCCTGACCCACACTCTGTATCCTGCACTGTTCCTGAGCCACACCCTGCATCCTGAACCACACCCTGTATCCTGACTCAAACCCTGTATCCTGCCCTGTATCCTGACCCACACCCTGTATCCTGCCCTGTTCCTGACCCAGACCCTGTATCCTGCCCTGTTCCTGACCCACACCCTGTATCCTGTTCTGCTCCAGGCCCCAAAACCCTCTATCCTGAAACACACTGTGTTCTGTCCTGTTCCTGACCCACACCCTGTATCCCTACCCACACCCTGTATCCTGCCCTGTTCCTGACCCACACACTGTATCCTGACCCATACCCTGTTCCTGACCCCCACCCTGTATCCTGACCCACACCCTGTATCCTGCCCCACACCCTGTATCCTGCCCTGTTCCTCTCCCACACCCTGTATCCTGACCCACACTCTGTATCCTGCCCTGTATCCTCACCCACACCCTGTATCCTGACCCACACCCTGTATCCTGCCCTGTATCCAGACCCACACCCTGTATCCTGCCCTTTTCCTGACCCGCACCCTGTACACTCATCCGCACCCTGTATCCTGCCCTGTTCCTGACCCACACCCTGTATCCTGACCCACACCCTGTATCCTGCCCTGTTGCTGACCGACACTCTGTATCCTGCCCTGTACCTGACCAACACCCTGTATACTGACCCACACCCTGTATCCTGCCCTGTTCCTGACCCACACCCTGTATCCTGACCCACACCCTGTATCCTGCCCTGTTGCTGACCCACACCCTGTATCCTGCCCTGTACCTGACCCACACCCTGTATCCTGACCCACACCCTGTATCCTGACCCACGCCCTGTATCCTGACCCACACCCTGTATCCTGCCCTGTTTCAGACCCACATGCTGTATCCTGACCCACACCCTGTATCCTTACCTGTATCCTGACACATGCCCTGTATCCTACCCTGTTCCTGACCCACACCCTGTATCCTGCCCGGTTGCTGACCCACACCCTGTATCCTGCCCTGTATCCTGTCCTGTATCCTGACCCACACCCTGTATCCTGACCCACACCTTGTATCCTGACCCACACCCTGTATCCTGCCCTGTATCCTGACCCACACCCTGTATCCTGACCCACACCCTGTATCCTGCCCTGCTCCTGACCCACACCCTGTATCCTGAACCACTCCCTGTATCCTGACCTGTTCCCTACCCACACCCTGTATCCTGACCCACACCCTATATCCTGCCCTGTTCCTGACCCACACCCTCCATCCAGCCCTGTATCCTGCCCTGTTCCTGACCCACACCCTGTATCCTGCCCTGTTCCTGACCCACACCCTGTATCCTAACCCACACCCTGTATCCTGACCCACACCCTGTATCCTGCCCTGTTCCTGACCCACACCCTGTATCCTGCCCTGTTCCTGACCCACACCCTGTATCCTGACCCACACCCTGTATCCTGACCCACACCCTGTATCCTGCACTGTTCCTGAGCCACACCCTGCATCCTGAACCACACCCTGTATCCTGACTCAAACCCTGTATCCTGCCCTGTATCCTGACCCACACCCTGTATCCTGCCCTGTTCCTGACCCAGACCCTGTATCCTGCCCTGTTCCTGACCCACACCCTGTATCCTGTTCTGCTCCAGGCCCAAACCCTCTATCCTGAAACACACTGTGTTCTGTCCTGTTCCTGACCCACACCCTGTATCCCTACCCACACCCTGTATCCTGCCCTGTTCCTGACCCACACACTGTATCCTGACCCATACCCTGTTCCTGACCCACACCCTGTATCCTGACCCACACCCTGTATCCTGCCCCACACCCTGTATCCTGCCCTGTTCCTGTCCCACACCCTGTATCCTGACCCACACCCTGTATCCTGCCCTGTATCCTGACCCACACCCTGTATCCTGACCCACACACTGTATCCTGACACACACCCTATATCCTGCCCTTTTCCTGACCCACACCCTGTATCCTGAACCCCTACCTGTATCCTGACCCACACCCTGTATCCTGTCCTGTTCCTGACCCACACCCTTGTATCCTGCCCTGTTCCTGACCCACACACTGTATCCTGACCCACACCCTGTATCCTGACCCACACCCTGTATTCTGCCCTGTGGGTGACCCGCACCCTGTATCCTGCCCTGTACCTGACCCACACCCTGTATCCTGACACACACCCTGTATCCTACCCTGTTCCTGAACCACACCCTGTATCCTGACCCACACCCTGTATCCTGCCCTGTATCCTGACCCAACCCTGTATCCTGCCCTGTTCCTGATCCACACCCTGTATCCTGACCCACACCCTGTATACTGGCCCACACCCTGTATCCTGCCCTGTTCCTGTCACACACCCTGTATCCTGACCCACACCCTTTATCCTGCCTTGTACCTGACCCACACCCTCTATCCTGATCCACACCCTGTGTCCTGACCCACACCCTGTATCCTGCCCTGTTCCTCACCCACACCCTGTATCCTGACCCACACCCTGTTACCTGACCCACACCCTCTATCCTGCCCTGTTCCTGACCTACACCCTATATACTGACCCACACTCTGTATCCTGTCCTGTTCCTGACCCACACCCTGCATCCTGCCCCACACCCTGTATCCTGCCCTGTTCCTGACCCACACCCTGTATCCTGCCCTGTTCCTGACCCACACCCTGTATCCTGCCCTGTTCCTGTCCCACATCCTGTATCCTGCCCTGTTTCCTGACCAACACCCTATATCCTGACCCACACCCTGTATCCTGACCCGCACCCTGTATCCTGCCCTGTTCCTTACCCACACCCTGTATCCTGACCCACACCCTGTATCCTGCCCTGTATTCAGACCCACACCCTGTATCCTGCCCTTTTCCTGACCCGCACCCTGTACACTGATCCACACCCTGTATCCTGCCCTGTTCCTGACCCACACCCTGTATCCTGACCCACACCCTGTATCCTGCCCTGTTGCTGACCGACACCCTGTATCCTGCCCTGTACCTGACCAACACCCTGTATACTGACCCACACCCTGTATCCTGCCCTGTTCCTGACCCACACCCTGTATCCTGACCCACACCCAGTATCCTGCCCTGTTGCTGACCCACACCCTGTATCCTGCCCTGTACCTGACCCACACCCTGTATCCTGACCCACACCCTGTATCCTGCCCTGTTCCTGAACCACACCCTGTATCCTGCCCTGTTCCAGACCCACATGCTGTATCCTGACCCACACCCTATAGCCTTACCTGTATCCTGACACATGCCCTGTATCCTACCCTGTTCCTGACCCACACATTGTATCCTGCCCGGTTGTTGACCCACACCCTGTGTCCTGCCCTGTATCCTGACACACACCCTGTATCCTGACCCACACCCTGTATCCTGACACACACACCCTGTATCCTGGCCTGTTCCGTACCCACACCCTGTATCCTGACCCACACCCTGTATCCTGACCCACACCCTGTATCCTGGCCTGTTCCTGACCCACACCCTGTATCCTGACCCACACCCTGGATCCTGCCCTGTATCCTGACCCACACCCTGTATCCTGCCCTGTTCCTGACCCAGACCCTGTATCCTGCCCTGTTCCTGACCCACACCCTGTATCCTGTTCTGCTCCAGGCCCAAACCCTCTATCCTGAAACACACTGTGTTCTGTCCTGTTCCTGACCCACACCCTGTATCCCTACCCACACCCTGTATCCTGCCCTGTTCCTGACCCACACACTGTATCCTGACCCATACCCTGTTCCTGACCCCCACCCTGTATCCTGACCCACACCCTGTATCCTGCCCCACACCCTGTATCCTGCCCTGTTCCTCTCCCACACCCTGTATCCTGACCCACACTCTGTATCCTGCCCTGTATCCTCACCCACACCCTGTATCCTGACCCACACACTGTATCCTGACACACACCCTATATCCTGCCCTTTTCCTGACCCACACCATGTATCCTGAACCCCTACCTGTATCCTGACCCACACCCTGTATCCTGTCCTGTTCCTGACCCACACCTTGTATCCTGCCCTGTTCCTGACCCACACACTGTATCCTGACCCACACCCTGTATCCTGACCCACACCCTGTATTCTGCCCTGTGGGTGACCCGCACCCTGTATCCTGCCCTGTACCTGACCCACACCCTGTATCCTGACACACACCCTGTATCCTACCCTGTTCCTGAACCACACCCTGTATCCTGACCCACACCCTGTATCCTGCCCTGTATCCTGACCCAACCCTGTATCCTGCCCTGTTCCTGATCCACACCCTGTATCCTGACCCACACCCTGTATACTGACCCACACCCTGTATCCTGCCCTGTTCCTGTCACACACCCTGTATCCTGACCCACACCCTTTATCCTGCCTTGTACCTGACCCACACCCTCTATCCTGATCCACACCCTGTGTCCTGACCCACACCCTGTATCCTGCCCTGTTCCTCACCCACACCCTGTATCCTGACCCACACCCTGTTACCTGACCCACACCCTCTATCCTGCCCTGTTCCTGACCTACACCCTATATACTGACCCACACTCTGTATCCTGTCCTGTTCCTGACCCACACCCTGTATCCTGCCCCACACCCTGTATCCTGCCCTGTTCCTGACCCACACCCTGTATCCTGCCCTGTTCCTGACCCACACCCTGTATCCTGCCCTGTTCCTGTCCCACATCCTGTATCCTGCCCTGTTTCCTGACCAACACCCTATATCCTGACCCACACCCTGTATCCTGACCCACACCCTGTATCCTGCCCTGTTCCTTACCCACACACTGTATCCTGACCCACACCCTGTATCCTGCCCTGTATCCAGACCCACACCCTGTATCCTGCCCTTTTCCTGACCCGCACCCTGTACACTGATCCACACCCTGTATCCTGCCCTGTTCCTGACCCACACCCTGTATCCTGACCCACACCCTGTATCCTGCCCTGTTGCTGACCGACACCCTGTATCCTGCCCTGTACCTGACCAACACCCTGTATACTGACCCACACCCTGTATCCTGCCCTGTTCCTGACCCACACCCTGTATCCTGACCCACACCCAGTATCCTGCCCTGTTGCTGACCCACACCCTGTATCCTGCCCTGTACCTGACCCACACCCTGTATCCTGACCCACACCCTGTATCCTGCCCTGTTCCTGAACCACACCCTGTATCCTGCCCTGTTCCAGACCCACATGCTGTATCCTGACCCACACCCTATAGCCTTACCTGTCTCCTGACACATGCCCTGTATCCTACCCTGTTCCTGACCCACACATTGTATCCTGCCCGGTTGTTGACCCACACCCTGTGTCCTGCCCTGTATCCTGACACACACCCTGTATCCTGACCCACACCCTGTATCCTGACACACACACCCTGTATCCTGGCCTGTTCCGTACCCACACCCTGTATCCTGACCCACACCCTGTATCCTGACCCACACCCTGTATCCTGGCCTGTTCCTGACCCACACCCTGTATCCTGACCCACACCCTGGATCCTGCCCTGTATCCTGACCCACACCCTGTATCCTGCCCTGCTTCTGACCCACACCCTGTATCCTGTCCCACACCCTGTATCCTGACTCACACCCTGTATCCTGCCCTGTTCCTGACCCACACCCTGTATCCTGCCGCAAACCCTGTATCCTGCCCTGTTCCTGACCCACACCCTGTATCCTGACCCACACCCTGTATCCTGTTCTGTTCCAGACCCACACCCTGTATCCTGACCCACACCCTGTATCCTGTCCTGTTCCTGACCCACAACCTGTATCCTGACCCACACACTGTATCCTGCGCTGTTTCTGTCCCACAAGCTGTTCCTGACGCTCTCCCTGTATCCTGACCCACACCCTGTATCTTGACCGACACCCTGTATCCTGGCCCACACACTGTATGCTGCCCTGTTCCTGACCCACACCCTGTGTCCTGACCCACACCCTGTATCCTGACCCACACCCTGTATCCTGCCCTGTTCCTGACCCACACCCTGTTTCCTGACCCACACCCTGTATCCTGACCTGTATCCTGACACACACCCTGTATCCTGCCCTGTTCCTGACCCACACCCTGTGTCCTGCCCTGTTCCTGACCCACACCCTGTATCCTGCCCTGTATCCTGACACACACCCTGTATCCTGACCCGCACCCTGTATCCTGACCCAAACCCTGTATCCTGCCCTGTTCCTGACCCAAACCCTGTATCCTGCCCTGTTCCTTACCCACACCTTGTATCCTGACCCACACCCTGTATCCTGCCCTGTTCCTCTCCCACACCCTGTATCCTGACCCACACTCTGTATCCTGCCCTGTATCCTCACCCACACCCTGTATCCTGACCCACACCCTGTATCCTGACACACACCCTATATCCTGCCCTTTTCCTGACCCACACCATGTATCCTGAACCCCTACTTGTATCCTGACCCACACCCTGTATCCTGTCCTGTTCCTGACCCACACCTTGTATCCTGCCCTGTTCCTGACCCACACACTGTATCCTGACCCACACCCTGTTTGCTGACCCACACCCTGTATCCTGCCCTGCTCCTGACCCACACCCTGTATCCTGACCCACACCCTGTATACTGACCCACACCCTGTATCCTGCCCTGTTCCTGACCCACACCCTGTATCCTGCCCCGCACCCTGTATCCTGACGCACTCCCTGTATCCTGCCCTGTTCCTGACCCACACCCTGTATCCTGCCCTGCTCCTGACCCACTCCCTGTATCATGACCCAAACCGTGTATCCTGACCCACACCCTGTATCCTGCCCTGTTCCTGACCCACACCCTGTATCCTGCCCCACACCCTGTATCCTGCCCTGTTCCTGACCCACACCCTGTATCCTGACCCACACCCTGTATCCTGCCCTGTATCCTGACACACACACTGTATCCTGCCCTGTTCCTGAACCACACCCTCTATCCTGATCCACACCCTGTATCCTGCCCTGTATCCTGACCCAACCCTGTATCCTCCCCTGTTCCTGATCCACACCCTGTATCCTGACCCACACCCTGTATCCTGACCCACACCCTGTATCCTGCCCTGTTCCTGACACACACCCTGTGTCCTGACCCACACCCTTTATCCTGCCCTGTACCTGACCCACACCCTGTATCTTGACCCATACCCTGTTCCTGACACCCACCCTGTATGCTGACCCACACCCTGTATCCTGCCCCACACCCTGTATCCTGCCCTGTTCCTCTCCCACACCCTGTATCCTGACCCACACTCTGTATCCTGCCCTGTATCCTCACCCACACCCTGTATCCTGACCCACACCCTGTATCCTGACCCACACCCTATATCCTGCCCTTTTCCTGACCCACACCATGTATCCTGAACCCCTACCTGTATCCTGACCCACACCCTGTATCCTGTCCTGTTCCTGACCCACACCCTGTATCCTGCCCTGCTCCTGACCCACACCCTGTATCCTGACCCACACCCTGTATCCTGACCCACACCCTGTATCCTGCCCTGTTCCTGACCCACACCCTGTATCCTGCCCCGCACCCTGTATCCTGACGCACTCCCTGTATCCTGCCCTGTTCCTGACCCACACCCTGTATCCTGCCCTGCTCCTGACCCACTCCCTGTATCGTGACCCAAACCGTGTATCCTGACCCACACCCTGTATCCTGCCCTGTTCCTGACCCACACCCTGTATCCTGCCCCACACCCTGTATCCTGCCCTGTTCCTGACCCACACCCTGTATCCTGACCCACACCCTGTATCCTGCCCTGTATCCTGACACACACACTGTATCCTGCCCTGTTCCTGAACCACACCCTCTATCCTCACCCACACCCTGTATCCTGCCCTGTATCCTGACCCAACCCTGTATCCTCCCCTGTTCCTGATCCACACCCTGTATCCTGACCCACACCCTGTATCCTGACCCACACCCTGTATCCTGCCCTGTTCCTGACACACACCCTGTGTCCTGACCCACACCCTTTATCCTGCCCTGTAGCTGACCCACACCCTGTATCCTGACCCATACCCTGTTCCTGACCCCCACCCTGTATGCTGACCCACACCCTGTATCCTGCCCCACACCCTGTATCCTGCCCTGTTCCTCTCCCACACCCTGTATCCTGACCCACACTCTGTATCCTGCCCTGTATCCTCACCCACACCCTGTATCCTGACCCACACCCTGTATCCTGACACACACCCTATATCCTGCCCTTTTCCTGACCCACACCATGTATCCTGAACCCCTACCTGTATCCTGACCCACACCCTGTATCCTGTCCTGTTCCTGACCCACACCTTGTATCCTGCCCTGTTCCTGACCCGCACACTGTATCCTGACCCACACCCTGTTTGCTGACCCACACCCTGTATCCTGCCCTGCTCCTGACCCACACCCTGTATCCTGACCCACACCCTGTATCCTGACCCACACCCTGTATCCTGCCCTGTTCCTGACCCACACCCTGTATCCTGCCCTGCTCCTGACCCACTCCCTGTATCGTGACCCAAAACCGT